>NC_061513.1:229851502-229862096 GCF_022539505.1 Lolium rigidum | reverse complement strand
GGCTCCTCCTGGTTCGATAAACCTTGGTTTCTTTCTGAGGGAAAACTTGCTGCTGTGCGCATCATACCTTCCTCTTGGGGTTGCCCAACGAACGTGTGAAATGCACGCCATCAAGCATATTTTCTGGCGCCGTTGCCGGGGAGATCAAGACACGCTGCAAGGGAGTCTCCACTTCTCAATCTCTTTACTTTGTTTTTGTCTTGCTTTATTTTATTTACTACTTTGTTTGCTGCATTATATCAAAACACAAAAAAATTAGTTGCTAGTTTTACTTTATTTACTGTCTTGCACTCTATATCAAAAACACACAAAAAATTAGTTACTTGTTTTACTTTACTTAATATCATGCATGTTTTTATTTCACTAGTTAAGCATAATGGAAAACAACAAAAATATGAGAGATCTTTATGAACTTTATCTTGAATTAGGACATGATGTGTTTGAAGAGAGAGTTAAAAAACCAATGGAACTTTATATGCATGCTAATGGGAATGTTATTACTATGGATGCTTTGAACACCATTGTTGCTAATGCTATGGAAAATTCTAAGCTTGGGGAAGCTGGCTCTGATGAGCATGATCTTTTTAGTACCCCAAGCATTGAGGAGAAAAATTTCTTTTATGATTACAATATGCCTCCTATATATGATGATAGCCATTTTGTTGAATTTGCTCCCACTACAACTAATAAAATTGATTATGCTTACGTGGAGAGTAATAATTTTATGCATGAGACTCATGATAAGAATGCTTTATGTGATATTTACATTGTTGAGTTTGCTCATGATGCTACTGAAAATTATTATGAGAGAGGAAAATATGGTTGTAGAAATTTTCATGTTACTAAAACACCTCTCTATGTGCTGAAATTTTTGAAGCTACACTTGTTTTATCTTCCTATGCTTGTTACTTTGCTCTTCATGAACTTGTTTATTTACAAGATTCCTATGCATAGGAAGCATTTTAGACTTAAATGTGTTTTGAATTTGCCTCTTGATGCTCTCTTTTGCTCCAAATACTATTTCTTGCGAGTGCATCATTAAAACTGCTGAGCCCATCTTAATGGCTATAAAGAAAGAACTTCTTGGGAGATAACCCATGTGTTATTTTGCTACTGTACTTTGTTTTATATTTGTGTCTTGGAAGTTGTTTACTACTGTAGCAACCTTTCCTTATCTTAGTTTTAAGTTTTGTTGTGCCAAGTAAAGTCTTTGATAGTAAAGTAAGTACTGGATTTGGATTACTGCGCAGTTCCAGATTTCTTTGCTGTCACGAATCTGGGTCTATCTCCCTGTAGGTAGCTCAGAAAATTAAGCCAATTTACGAGCATGATCCTCGGATATGTACGCAACTTTCATTCAGTTTGAGCATTTTCGTTTGAGCAAGTCTGGTGGCCTAATAAAATCCATCTTTACGGACTGTTCGTTTTTGACAGATTCTGTCTTTTATTTCGCATTGCCTCTTTTGCTATGTTGGATGAATTTCTTTGATCCACTAATGTCCAAGTAGCTCTATGCAATGTCCGGAAGTGTTAAGAATGATTGTGTCACCTCTGAACATGTTAATTTTTATTATGCACTAACCCTCTAATGAGTTGTTTCGAGTTTGGTGTGGAGGAAGTTTTCAAGGATCAAGAGAGGAGTATGATGCAATATGATTAAGGAGAGTGAAAGCTCTAAGCTTGGGGATGCCCGTGGTTCACCCCTGCATATTCTAAGAAGACTCAAGCGTCTAAGCTTAGGGATGCCCAAGGCATCCCTTCTTCATCGACAACATTATCAGGTTCCTCCCCGAAACTATATTTTTATTCCGTCACATCTTATGTACTTTGCTTGGAGCGTCTGTTTGTTTTTGTTTTTTGTTTTGTTTGAATAAAATGGATCCTAGCATTCACTTTATGGGAGAGAGACACGCTCCGTTGTAGCATATGGACAAATATGTCCTTAGGCTCTACTCATAGTATTCATGGCGAAGTTTCTTCTTCGTTAAATTGTTATATGGTTGGAATTGGAAAATGCTACATGTAGTAACTCTAAAATGTCTTGGATAATTTGATACTTGGCAATTGTTGTGCTCATGTTTAAGCTCTTGCATCATATACTTTGCACCCATTAATGAAGAAATACTTAGAGCTTGCTAATTTGGTTTGCATATTTGGTTTCTCTAAAGTCTAGATAACATCTAGTATTGAGTTTTGAACAACAAGGAAGACGGTATGGAGTCTTATAATGTTTACCATATGTCTTTTATGTGAGTTTTGTTGTACCGTTCATCCTTGTGTTTGTTTCAAATAACCTTGCTAGCCTAAACCTTGTATCGAGAGGGAATACTTCTCATGCATCCAAAATCCTTGAGCCAACCACTATGCCATTCGTGTCCACCATACCTACCTACTACATGGTATTTATCCAGCCATTCCAAAGTAAATTGCTTTAGTGCTACCTTTAAAATTCCATCATTCACCTTTGCAATATATAGCTCATGGGACAAATAGCTTAAAAACTATTGTGGTATTGAATATGTACTTATGCACTTTATCTCTTATTAAGTTGCTTGTTGTGCGATAACCATGCTTCCGGGGACGCCATCAACTATTCTTTGTTGAATATCATGTGAGTTGCTATGCATGTCCGTCTTGTCCAAGCAAGAGAGATCTACCACCTTCATGGTTGGATCATGCATATCGTTAGAGAAGAACTTTGGGCCGCTAACTAAAGCCATGATTCATGGTGGAAGTTTCGGTTTGGACATATATCCTCAATCTCATATGAGAATAATAATTGTTGCCACGTGCTTATGCATTAAAGAGGAGTCCATTATCCGTTGTCCATGTTGTCCCGGTATGGATGTCTAAGTTGATAATAATCAAAAGCGAGAAATCCAAAATGCGAGCTTTCTCCTTAGACCTTTGTACAAGCGGCATGGAGGTACCCCATTGTGACACTTGGTCAAAACATGTGCATTGCAAAGATCCGGTAGTCCAAGTTAATTAGGACAAGGTGCGGGCACTATTAGTATACTATGCATGAGACTTGCAACTTGTAAGATATAATGTACATAACTCATATGCTTTATTACTACCGTTGACAAAATTGTTTCATGTTTTCAAAATAAAAGCTCTAGCACAAATATAGCAATCGATGCTTTCCTCTTTGAAGGACCATTCTTTTTACTTTATGTTGAGTCGGCTCACCTATTTCTCTCCACCTCAAGAAGCAAACACTTGTGTGAACTGTGCATTGATTCTTACATATTTGCATATTGTACTTGTTATATTACTCTATGTTGACAATTATCCATGAGATATACATGTTACAAGTTGAAAGCAACCGCTGAAACTTAATCTTCCTTTGTGTTGCTTCAATACCTTTACTTTGATTTATTGCTTTATGAGTTAACTCTTATGCAAGACTTATTAATACTTGTCTTGAAGTACTATTTATGAAAAGTCTTTGCTTTATGATTCACTTGTTTACTCATGTCATTACCATTGTTTTGATCGCTGCATCCACTACATATGTTTACAAATAGTATGATCAAGGTTATGATGGCATATCACTTCGAAATTATCTTTGTTATCGTTTTACCTGCTCGGGACGAGCGAGAACTAAGCTTGGGGATGCTTGATACGTCTCCGACGTATCGATAATTTCTTATGTTCTATGCCATATTATTGATGATACCTACATGTTTTATGCACACTTTATGTCATATTCGTGCATTTTCCGGAACTAACCTATTAACAAGATGCCGAAGTGCCGAGTTCCTGTTTTACTCGCTGTTTTTGGTTTCAGAAATCCTAGTAACGAAATATTCTCGGAATTGGACGAAACGAAGACCCAGGGGCCTATTTTTCCACGGAGCTTCCGGAAGACCGAAGAACATACGAAGTGGGGCCACGAGGTGGCGACACCACAAGGCGGCGCGGCCTAGGGGGCCCGCGCCGCCCTATGGTGTGGCCCCCTCGTCGGGCCCCGACTCGCCCTTCCGCCTACTTAAAGCCTCCGTCGCGAAACCCACTGATGCGAAAAACCACGATACGGAAAACCTTACTGAGACGCCGCCGCCGCCGATCCCATCTCGGGGATTACTCGAAGATCTCCTCCGGCACCCTGCCGGAGAGGGGATTCATCTCCCGGAGGACTCTACACCGCCATGGTCGCCTCCGGAGTGATGAGTGAGTAGTTCACCCCTGGACTATGGGTCCATAGCGGTAGCTAGATGGCTGTCTTCTCCTCATTGTGCTTCATTGTTGGATCTTGTGAGCTGCCTAACATGATCAAGATCATCTATCTGTAATTCTATATGTTGTGTTTGTCGGGATCCGATGGATAGAGAATACCATGTCATGTTAATTATCAAGTTATTACATATGTGTTGTTTATGATCTTGCATGCTCTGCGTTACTAGTAGAGGCTCTGGCCAAGTTTTTACTTTTAACTCCAAGAGGGAGTATTTATGCTCGATAGTGGGTTCATGCCTGCATTGACACCTGGGACGGTGACGAAAGTTCTAAGGTTGTGTTGTGCTTGTTGCCACTAGGGATAAAACATTGGCGCTATGTCCGAGGATGTAGTTGTTGATTACATTACGCACCATACTTAATGCAATTGTCCGTTGCTTTGCAACTTAATACCTGGAAGGGGTTCGGACGATAACCTGAAGGTGGACTTTTTAGGCATAGATGCGGTTGGATGGCGGTCTATGTACTTTGTCGTAATGCCCAATTAAATCTCACTATACTTATCATGTCATGTATGTGCATTGTTATGCCCTCTCTATTTGTCAATTGCCCGACTGTAATTTGTTCACCCAACATGCTTTTATCTTATGGGAGAGACACCTCTAGTGAGCTGTGGACCCCGGTCCATTCTTTTAATCACTGAAATACAAATCTGCTGCAATACTTGTTTTATTGTTTTCTCCGCAAACAATCATCTTCCACACAATACGGTTAATCCTTTGTTACAGCAAGCCGGTGAGATTGACAACCTCACTGTTTCGTTGGGGCAAAGTACTTTGGTTGTGTTGTGCGGGTTCCACGTTGGCGCCGGAATCCCGGTGTTGCGCCGCACTACATCCCGCCGCCATCAACCTTCAACGTGCTTCTTGGCTCCTCCTGGTTCGATAAACCTTGGTTTCTTTCTGAGGGAAAACTTGCTGCTGTGCGCATCATACCTTCCTCTTGGGGTTGCCCAACGAACGTGTGAAATACACGCCATCAGAGAGCAGCTGCCCTCATCTCCGTCCTTGCCAGAGTGGTGTCCAGGTCCTACCATGTTGATGCTGAACGAGGATCCTGGCTGGCAACCTTCAGGGTAAGTGCATCCCACCATGTTAACGGCGGGGAAGGGGTGGGTGTCGACCTTCATGGCGTGCGGTTGAAAATCAGGACGTCCTTGTTCTATCGCCATTTGGATCTGCCGACGCCACACCCTGCGATCGTTGGTGGCATGGGAGACCGAGTTATGCCATTTGCAGTATGGCTTTCCGTTCAGCTCCTGCACCGTGGGGATCTTGTGGCCTTCGGGTACCTTCAGCTGCTTCTCCTTGAGTAAGAGGTCGAAAATCTGCTCAGCTTTGGTCACGTCGAAGTCGAACCCTTTTGGAGGACCTTGTGGCTTAACCCAATTGCAGGACACGGGGCTTGCCGACCGAGTCCATTCAGCCACTGCTACCTCTTGATCTCCCGCAGCACCTTCATCCTCGTCTCGCCTCAACCGGGACCACCGCACGCTTGAATTTGTCTCGGTAAACATCTGGGTGGTGCTTGTTCATATGCTGACAGCTTCTGCACCATGTGCGCCAATGAAGGGTAATCTGCTTGGGAGGCCACGTCCTTGATCGATGATGAGAGACCCACCACCGCCAACTCGACTGCTTCTTTCTCACTTACGTGAACCGAATAGCATCGGTTCCTAACGGTCCTGAAGCGCTGGATGTATTCTGACACTGTCTCCCCGCGCTTCGTCGTACTTGTGCTAGATCGGCAATGCCAGCCTCGGAAGCCTCCGAGTGATACTCGCTCATGGAACTCGCTCTTCCAACTCGCTTCCAAGTCCGGATTGAGTTCGGTGGCAGCGATGTGTACCACCCGAAAGCCGATCCTCGTGAGGGACTCGTGCGAAGAACCTCACACGCAGCTCGTCCGATGCTGAGATCGTGCCCAGTCTGTGCCAAATATCGGCTCACATGCTCGATGGAGATGGAACCATCCGATCCGCTGAACTTTGTGAAATCGAGGGAGCCGATATTTGGGTGGTAGTGGGATCAATTCGTACTCATTAGGGTACGGCTTGGAATAGCCGATTGTCCTCCTTTTCGGCATCATGCCGAACTGGTCTTTCAGAATTGTACAAATCTGATCCGCGGTGATGGCCGCAGGCGTCGAACTCTGAAGGTTCGCCGGGGTGGCATACTTAGCCAACCACGCTTGCTTTTCCAGATCTGAGCCAACTGCAGGAGCTGGGCTCTGGAGGTTCGTCGGAGTGGCGTACTTAGCTAGCCACGTCTGCTTCTCAAGGTCTGTCCCCGACGTTCCTCCTGCTGTTCCAGAAGTCCCTGCTGTTGCAGCCTGGTTCGAGAGTGCCCAGTTACTGCAGTCTGGCACGTATGCGCACGTGTATCCGTGCGGGATCTCCTTGGGCGCCTCATGTAGGAATTGGTAGTCACTAGGGTCACCACCAATCTTGTAGACGACGTATGCCGATGAGTTCGGCACTTCTGGTGCTGCCAACGCAAACGGCAGCGGTGGACGGGACTGGAGTGGCATCTCTCCTTGGTAAGTCCCCAGAGCTGGTCCTGACGGAGAGTACTGATGGCTCATGATTTCCTGGATCACGCAAAGATCGACACGCTCCAAAGTGTTCACCAGGCTCTCAGAATGGCGGTGCAGCTAATGAGCCACCATGAAGTTGATCTCCTGACGCAGCGACCTGGTGCGTTCTTCTGACGGGGTGGACAGGTCCACTCCATCAAGCGCGCTAGGTGAGAACCCCTTCCACCTGATGCCATGGGAGCGGGTTCTGTGAAAAGAGCCGATGAGGTCGGCCTCGAGGACTGCCTTGATCTCGTCATGCTTCTTCTTGAGCTCGTCAGTCAGATCCTCGTACTTGACCGGAGTGCCTTCCGCCATCTCAGATGTAGATGGCGATGCGGTGGATGTCGAAGATGGTCCCATCGGGCGTGCCTGAATGTGTTGCGGTCAGAAACCCACCGGCGGGCAGCGACGGGCAACACCGTAGAGCCGGGAACAACTCAGGGCTGCGGCTGGCCCTGGTCCCTCTGAGCGACGGCCCGCAAAGCCTTCTGCGCACACGTCCGATGCTTGATGCAAGGCGTGCCACCTGACCTATACCTGGTCGGGAAGGTGTTGGATGATGCCTCGCTTAGTTTCCTGCATGGCATACACGTAAACATTAAATACGAGCCTCGATCGGCTCTCAGGTTATCCTGTGAATCGGCTCAAAGAGCCGATCCACCCATGATTCGTACAAGGTGTCCGAATATATGGTGGTCCTGCTTGATCAAGATAAAGCTAAAGCGATCTACGACGATTTAAGGTTTTCACCGCATAATCGGATCATCCTACTCACGATTGGGCCTCGCGCTCGCGTACGGTGATCGTAAGCCGATCCTAGACAGGGCCTAAAAACCAACACGAGGTTGATCCCCGGAACATCCTGTCTAGGGCTAGCAAACTACACCCTACACGCCGCTGGATCCTCCAACCCTTTGTAAGGCCTAACGATACGGATATTAAACTAATACTTGCAGAACAAGGAGCAACCGTAACGGATCGGATCTACTAAACAATGATCAAGCGGGGTGCCGCCCCTACACCTAAGATAGGTGTAAGGGCGGCTAGATGTATAAGGGTTGCACTACGACAGCATATGATACGAAGAACAATGCTAACCCTAACACATCTAAGATAACTACGTTGCTCGCCATCAAAAAGGCTTCAGCACGAGCAACGCGTGAACAACGAAATAAGCTTGTGCTTCCTAGATCGCAAGATGCGATCTAGGCAGCATGGTGCTTACCGGAGAAACCCTCGAGACGAAGGAGTTGGCGATGCGCCGAGATTGATTTGTGTTGAACGTTGGTTGTTGTTTATTCCATAAACCCTAGATACATATTTATAGTCCGTAGACTCTCTAACGTGGGCGTGCACCTAACCGTGCACGGGTAAAACTCTAACTTCTAATTTAAGATACGATCTACTATAATACAGATACATGGGCAATTTAACCCAACTCCTTCGTGTCAGGCCGCTTCAGAGATCCTCCACGCGTAATCCTTCAAGCCCATCTCACTTACAGCCCATCTCCTGATTTGGCCAAAATCTGGTGATAACACCCAGCAATGCACAAAAGTACTGCAACATATCACCTCGGGATTTGCCCCAAGACACAACAAGCCACCTGCTCAGACGTGTCGTCCAAACTACATCAACAAGAATGGAGGACACCCGAAGCCCGAAGGCAACAACAACAAGAATGGTAACAACAACAACCCTAACACTGCCCCCAGGACTGGAAGCAATGTTGTCCCCGTCACCCCAAAGGACAAGTCAACTGTGACTTGTTATGAATGTGGAGTTGTGGGTCACTACTCCATTGAGTGCCCCAAGAAGCTGGTCAAGACTGCCCCCAATACCGCTGCACCTGCTCAGCAACAGCGCCGTGTCTCAATGGGAAGAAACCCGAACAACCGCAACGGTCGTTACTACCGCATGAATGCCACAGAAGCTCAGGAAGCACCCCATGCCATGCAGAGTATGTTTTCCTGTTAACCCATTTGCCCAATCTCTCTTAGGTTCCTAACTTTTCTTAAATCTCGGGACGAGATTTTGTTTAAGGGGGGAAGGTTTGTAAAAACCCAAAATTTCAAAACAAGGACAAACTCATTTTCCCTATTTCCAAAATTTGGAGCCAACAATTTTTTTTTTGAATTTACATTACCCTATGTGCATAATATCATGCATGTAAGTAGTGATCCTTGCCATGATTGTTTGTTGGAATGTGGAACATGATCTAAACCCTAAAACCCTACCCCTTTGGTACATCAAATAGAAACGAAGAAAAGAAAAATAAAAGAAAAGAAAAAAAGCATATGTGGGCATATAGCCTATGCAATATTTACTTTACCAAAATGGTTGTGAACCATTATTAAACTTAACCTAACACTCAATAAACCAAAAACAATGACCTTGGGTCAAAGAAAAACAAAACAAAACAAAAAAATGGAATTCACATATGAGCCTATGGACACTTTTGCAAATCTTTAACCTAGGCCATTTTACCTTGTGTTGATGGTTTAGAAACATTACTAAACTCAAAATAATAACATTTGAATCAAAGGAATTCAAAACAAATCAAAAGAAAAATCAAAATCAAATCACATATGATAGCGGTCATATGTGACAATTTTCATATGTTACCAACTTTGATCCCCTGTCTTAAGAGATTTATAAACTAAACTTGCTCAACTCTTTGCACCTCATCCAAGACCTCATCAAGGTGAACACTTTTGGTGAAGACCAACCTTCCGAACTCATTTTCAAATTCTTAATATAAGCCTGCAAAGTTGCAACACTGAAACAGATTCTAGATCATACCAAATTTGGATTTTCACAAATCAACTCAATTTTTCAAACCAACACCACCATTAAGTGCCCAACATTATTTGAATCACACTCATGCAAAAGTTTGCCAAAATTCAAATTTGAATCCCATGCGGCCATTTCAACAAGCACCTTATGTGCACAATTTCACCAACTCCACATACTCTAAAATCTGGTGGGTTTTAGCCTCAACCATCACACCCTTTGTCTACCACAGTGCTCTCTTACACCCCCTGGACCAAGCCATACATTGGCAACCATGATCACATGTGTTAATCACCAAGGACATGGCCATGTCGTGGGCATGCCACTCCTCCATGCCATCATCCTCCCCTCTCCCATCCAACCCACCTCACCATGTCCTGGACACTCCACTCACTCTCCTGAACCTGCTCGTGCATGTCGTTGGCCAAGGAGACGACGATACTGCCCAGGCCAGGACATGCCCGTGCCAGCCAGTACACGCCATGACGCGCATGGTCACGATGCAGAGCACGCCAGTACTCGACGTCGCCCCGTTGACTCCGTCCTCCCCTTGCCCTATCCTCTCGCCCGTAGCCTCGCCATGACACCAGGAAGCTCCCAGACACGCTCACCTGCCCGCGCTAGCCCTTGTAGCCGACGCCATCGTCGACGACCTCCGCCGGTACACTGCACGGACATTGATGTCGCCCGCACGCTCCCGTCCACCATTTTCAACGCCATGATGCACGTCGTGCCCGCCATGATCTAGTGAACAGCTCCACGTCCTTGCCTTGCCCCTTCGCCGCCCAGAACATCGTCGCCATGGACGACCCGAGCATGCCCCACAGCACCCCCTCGCCACTATAAAAGGAGGCCTTCCCCTTGCTGTTTCTCCACACCATCTCACTCCCCACTCCTCTCTGAGCCTGCTGACGTGGGCACTACCCTTCGGGTAACCCACATTACCCTATCATGTATTGACTAATTGAGGGCCCATGAAGGC
>NC_061513.1:229778887-229851402 GCF_022539505.1 Lolium rigidum | reverse complement strand
AGGAAGTGAGGCGACGGACTTCATCAAGCAGCTTCTTTTGCCGACAGCTCGCGGCGTTAATTCGGTCTCATCCTTTGGACCCGAATACAACCACATTGGACAGATTCTAGCCATCACTGGTTGGACTCGACGTTTCAAGAACACTGCCGCTACCTCAGTACCAACCATGGTTTGGCCATCAGCTTCTTTAATCTGAAGAAATCTTGCGAATAGTTCGTCGGCAGCTACTTTTTCGTTGGGAGAAAGAACATTCTTCCAGGAATTCTTAGGCTTGGCTTCAAGGGCATCGACAAAGCAGGGGAGCTGAGATTCGGGTGATAAAGAATCCTTAATATAGAACCACTTCAATCTCCACCCTTGCACGGACTCTCTCATTGGGAAATTGAAGTAGTTAACATCCGAACGAGCTACAAATCCCACTCCTCCGGTGACAAAAGATCTGTTACTACCGCTCGTATCTTTTCACATAAAAGATCTTTTTCCACAACCCAAAATGAGGCTCAATGCCCAGATATGCTTCGCAGTAGGGTGATAAACACAAGAACGTGGAGGATTGAGTTGGGAGTAAGTTGCCATAACTGGATTTCGTAAGTTCGCAAAAGATGGAGGAGGAATTCGTGGACGGGAAGCGAAAGACCTCGGTATAAGAACGATAAGAACATCACGGTAAAACCGGCAGGGGCATTAGGTCGAGAAATCTCACCTGGAAAGATCACATTCCCCTCATCGGATGAGATCAATCCCAGGCTTCGGGATCTTTTCGTCACGCTTGGTGACGGTGGAGGCTGTCCAATCTCCGGGCCGGGCTGTTGAACTTGGTGGCGCCATCGGCGCCGAAGCTGGGGGAGGAGCGCCAGGCGCGCCTTCCTTCGAAAGGATCGAGGAAGATTTGGCGGCGGCACCGCCGCTCGTGGAACTGGCGGCGGTGCTAGGGTTCTTCTTCTTCACCATTGTCAGATCTAGGAGAAATCGGAAGACAGTGGTGGTGGCGCGAGCGGTTGTGAACAGGAGAAGAAGAAAAACAGCGAAGAATTGAATGAAGGAGAATGCTAGGGATTTCTATCTCTTGGGGAACTTAAGGAAGGCTTCGCATTGTTAATGGGCCTTTTCTCCAGTTAATGGTTGCGGAAATCAAGGAGGTGCCACGTTAACCGTGCGAAGAGGAGCAGGAATTGCTTGAAAACAGGGCTGGCAGGTTGCGTCTTATCAGTCAAAATCAAGTGGACAGAAAAACGACATCAATGACGTCATGAGGAATGATTGCATGTGAAGAGATAAGAAAGTATCGGGTGATCAACTTGAGCCTACGCACGGATTGCGAGCATCCGCACCTAGACTCGGGGTTACTCCCATCGGGAGCGCCGGCGCGCACCCGATAAATAAAGACTCGACGTATCAAGCAGTCGAAGGAAGAAGGTTTGAGTCAGCATTCGGTTGCAAAGCGCTCGCACACAGACACTCGAGGGTTATTACCCCCATCGGGAGCGCGCCTGATAGAAGTTTTTTGCACTCCAGGATCATGCCCGGGGACTTGATTCTGTGTAGGGTAACGTTGTTTTGCCATCGGCAGTTAACCAAACAACAGTTGGGCTCGTTACTCATTATCCTTTGCATAAAGAAAATATATCGGATGACCTATGAAGATCTCGGCAGAGGAAAATATTCGAGTAGTACAACTTGAGTCTACGCGCGGACTGCAAGCATCTGCACCTAGACTCGGGGGCTACTCCCATCGGGAGCGCTGACGCGCACCCGATAAAATGAAGATAGAGCAGATTCAAGATGAACAAGGACAATGAAGGAGAAGAACATCAGAAGAAGACATACTTTAGTCTCTACCCGAACTATCTTCGGCTAGACACTCGGGGGCTACTGACGTGGGCACTACCCTTCGGGTAACCCACATTACCCTATCCTGTATTGACTAATTGAGGGCCCATGAAGGCACATGAAGGCGAGATGGGCCACTAGGGCGGCGCACCGGAAGGTTCCTTGACGAGCAAGGCAAGGAAGCGATTGAACAAGGAAAGATCGGATCTAAAATTACTGTAAACCTAGTCGTACTCGGTGAGACCTCTCGAGACCTGGCCTCCTATATAAAGGCCAGGAGAGGGGCTGCCGAGGGACAGAATCAATCCTAGCAATCTTAGCCAGAAAAAGCTTAGAGCTAGGTCATCATAGCAATAGCCATCTCGACGAGATCTCAGCCGAACTATTCGGCACCCCATTGTAACCCATTATCATCATAATTAAGAACAGACAGGCAGGACGTAAGGGTTTTACCTCATCGAGGGCCCCGAACCTAGGTAAATCGCTCTCCCCGCTTGTCTGTGAACCGATGTCTCGTGTCAGCTTGCAGGATTCCATCAACCCTAAGCCCCTATCGGAGGGTGATACGTCTCCGACGTATCGATAATTTCGTATGTTCTATGCCATATTATTGATGATACCTACATGTTTTATGCACACTTTATGTCATATTCATGCATTTTCTGGAACTAACCTATTAACAAGATGCCGAAGTGGCAGTTGCTGTTTTCTGCTGTTTTTGGTTTCGTAAATCCTAGTAACGAAATATTCTCGAATTGGACGAAATCAAGACCCAGGGGCCTATTTTGCCACGAACCTTCCAGAAGACCGAAGAGCATACGAAGTGGGGCCACGAGGTGTCGACACCACAAGGCGGCGCGGCCAAGGGGGCCCGCGCCGCCCTGTGGTGTGGGCCCTCGTCGGCCCCTTCGACTCTGCCCTTCCGCCTACTTAAAGCCTCCGTCGCGAAACCCCCGAGGCGAAAAACCACGATACGGAAAACCTTACCGAGACGCCGCCGCCGCCAATCCCATCTCGGGGGATTCTCGGAGATCTCCTCCGGCACCCGCCGGAGAGGGGATTCATCTCCCGGAGGACTCTACACCGCCATGGTCGCCTCCGGAGTGATGAGTGAGTAGTTCACCCATGGACTATGGGTCTATAGCAGTAGCTAGATGGTTGTCTTCTCCTCATTGTGCTTCATTGTTGGATCTTGTGAGCTGCCTAACATGATCAAGATCATCTATCTGTAATACTCTATGTTGTGTTTGTCGGGATCCGATGGATAGAGAATACCATGTTATGTTAATTATCAAGTTATTGCATATGTGTTGTTTATGATCTTGCATGCTCTCCGTTATTAGTAGAGGCTCGGCCAAGTTGATGCTAGTAACTCCAAGAGGGAGTATTTATGCTCGATAGTGGGTTCATGCCCGCATTGACACTCGGGACAGATGACGTAAAGTTCTAAGGTTGTGTTGTGCCGTTGCCACTAGGGATAAAACATTGATGCTATGTCCGAGGATGTAGTTATTGATTAAATTACGCACCATACTTAATGCAATTGTCCGTTGTTAGCAACTTAATACTGGAGGGGGTTCGGACGATAACCTCGAAGGTGGACTTTTTAGGCATAGATGCAGTTGGATGGCGGTCTATGTACTTTGTCGTAATGCCCAATTAAATCTCACTATACTTATCATGACATGTATGTGCATTGTTATGCCCTCTCTATTTGTCAATTGCCCGACCGTAATTTGTTCACCCAACATGCTTTTATCTTATGGGAGAGACACCTCTAGTGAACTGTGGACCCCGGTCCATTCTTTAATACTCGAAATACAAATCTGTCGCAATATTTGTTTTTATCGTTTTCTCTCGCAAACAATCATCTTCCACACAATACGGTTAATCCTTTGTTACAGCAAGCCGGTGAGATTGACAACCTCACTCGTTTCGTTGGGGCAAAGTACTTTGGTTGTGTTGTGCAGGTTCCACGTTGGCGCCGGAATCCCCGGTGTTGCGCCGCACTACATCCCGCCGCCATCAACCTTCAACGTGCTTCTTGGCTCCTCCCGGTTCGATAAACCTTGGTTTCTTTCTCGAGGGAAAACTTGCTGCCGTGCGCATCATACCTTCCTCTTGGGGTTTCCCAACGAACGTGTGAAATACACGCCATCAAGCTCTTTTTCCGGCGCCGTTGCCGGGGAGATCAAGACACGCCGCAAGGGGAGTCTCCACTTCTCAATCTCTTTACTTTGTTTTTGTCTTGCTTTATTTTATTTACTACTTTGTTTGCTGCATTATATCAAAACACAAAAAAAATTAGTTGCTAGCTTTACTTTATTTACTGTCTTGTTTGCTATATCAAAAACACAAAAAAATTAGTTACTTGCATTTACTTTACTTGATTCATCATGTTTCCTTTTAATTTTACCACAAAAAACATACCGGTAGGACGCGGGTCTATAATTGGGAGAAACAATATAGAAGAATTTTTCACCCATGTTAGTACCGTTGAAGATTTTGAAGATAGACACTTGGTAGAACTTGTTCCTACTTATGAAATTGCTGCTGCGCATTTAGTTCGCCTGTTGGAAACTAAATTTGTTAATCTCAATCCTATAATCCAACACATGTTTCTTACACTTGGTTATATGGAAGAGGGGGAAAAGAAAGATTTTGTTTTAGAAACCCTTCTTAGAGAATTTGGTGGTCTAGCAAGAGAGGCTACAAAGGTCTTCGCTAAACTTAATATGCTTGGTTCTCATACTAATTTTGTTAGTCTCCTTGAAAAAATGTACATGGATAGAATAAGGTACACTAATAATGCTAATGATGGTGGGGAGATCAAAGCACCAATACCATGTAAACTCCTAGCTATGAATGATGCACTAGAACATAACTATGCTTGGCTTGTTCCCGAAAATTTGTTCGATGAGAGTAGCAAGCCCAAGACTAATGAGAAGGGAGACGCTGAAACTTATGTATCCAATATACTATGCATGGTTGAGAAAACTCCAAACCCCGCTGTAGGTGCACCACCCTTCGATAATACTTGATATACAATTTCTGCGCCTAGCTGAAAGGCGTTAAAGAAAAGCGCTTATGGGAGACAACCCATGTTTTTACTACAGTATTTTTGTTTTATATTTGTGTCTTGGAAGTTGTTTACTACTGTAGCAACCTCTCCTTATCTTAGTTTTGAGTTTTGTTGTGCCAAGTAAAGTCTTTGATAGTAAAGTAAGTACTAGATTTGGATTACTGCGCAGTTCCAGATTTCTTTGCTGTCACGAATCTGGGTCTACCTCCTGTAGGTAACTCAGAAAATTAAGCCAATTTACTTGAATGATCCTCAGATATGTACGCAACTTTCATTCAATTTGAGAATTTTCATTTGAGCAAGTCTGGTGGCCTAATAAAATCCATCTTTACGGACTGTTCTGTTTTTGACAGATTCTGCCTTTTATTTCGCATTGCCTCTTTTGCTATGTTGGATGAATTTATTTGATAAATTAATGTCCAGTAGCTTTATGCAATGTCAAGAAGTGTTAAGAATGATTGTGTCACCTCTGAACATGTGAATTTTTATTGTGCACTAACCCTCTAATGAGTTGTTTCGAGTTTGGTGTGGAGGAAGTTTTCAAGGATCAAGAGAGGAGTATGATGCAATATGATCAAGGAGAGTGAAAGCTCTAAGCTTGGGGATGCCCCGGTGGTTCACCCCTGCATATTCTAAGAAGACTCAAGCGTTTAAGCTTGGGGATGCCCAAGGCATCCCCTTCTTCATCGACAACATTATCAGGTTCCTCCCCTGAAACTATATTTTTATTCCGTCACATTTTATGCACTTTGCTTGGAGCGTCGGTTTGTTTTTGTTTTTTGTTTTGTTTGAATAAAATGGATCCTAGCATTCACTTTATGGGAGAGAGACACGCTCCGCTATAGCATATGGACAAGTATGTCCTTAGGCTCTACTCATAGTATTCATGGCGAAGTTTCTTCTTCGTTAAATTGTTATATGGTTGGAATTGGAAAATGCTACATGTAGTAACTCTAAAATGTCTTGGATAATTTGATACTTGGCAATTGTTGTGCTCATGTTTAAGCTCTTGCACCCATTAATGAAGAAATACTTAGAGCTTGCTAATTTGGTTTGCATATTTGGTTTCTCTAGAGTCTAGATAACATCTAGTATTGAGTTTTGAACAACAAGGAAGACGGTGTGGAGTCTTATAATGTTTACAATATGTCTTTTATGTGAGTTTTGCTGCACCGTTCATCCTTGTGTTTGTTTCAAATAACCTTGCTAGCCTAAACCTTGTATCGAGAGGGAATACTTTTCATGCATCCAAAATCCTTGAGCCAACCACTATGCCATTTGTGTCCACCATACCTACCTACTACATGGTATTTCTCCGCCATTCCAAAGTAAATTGCTTGAGTGCTACCTTTAAAATTCCATCATTCACCTTTGCAATATATAGCTCATGGGACAAATAGCTTTAAAAACTATTGTAGTATTGAATATGTACTTATGCACTTTATCTCTTATTAAGTTGCTTGTTGTGCGATAACCATGTTTCTGGGGACGCCATCAACTATTCTTTGTTGAATATCATGTGAGTTGCTATGCATGTCCGTCTTGTCTCGAAGTAAGAGAGATCTACCACCTTTATGGTTGGAGCATGCATATTGTTAGAGAAGAACATTGGGCCGCTAACTAAAGCCATGATTCATGGTGGAAGTTTCAGTTTTGGACATATATCCTCAATCTCATATGAGAATAATAATTGTTGCCACATGCTTATGCATTAAAGAGGAGTCCATTATCTGTTGTCCATGTTGTCCCGGTATGGATGTCTAAGTTGAGAATAATCAAAAGCGAGAAATCCAAAATGCGAGCTTTCTCCTTAGACCTTTGTACAAGGCGGCATGGAGGTACCCCATTGTGACACTTGGTTAAAACATGTGCATTGCAAAGATCCGGTAGTCCAAGCTAATTAGGACAAGGTGCGGGCACTATTAGTATACTATGCATGAGGCTTGCAACTTGTAAGATATAATTTACATAACTCATATGCTTTTATTACTACCGTTGACAAAATTGTTTCATGTTTTCAAAATAAAAGCTCTAGCACAAATATAGCAATCGATGCTTTCCTCTTTGAAGGACCATTCTTTTTACTTTTATGTTGAGTCAGCTCACCTATCTCTCTCCACCTCAAGAAGCAAACACTTGTGTGAACTATGCATTGATTCCTACATACTTGCATATTGTACTTGTTATATTACTCTATGTTGACAATTATCCATGAGATATACATGTTATAAGTTGAAAGCAACCGCTGAAACTTAATCTTCCTTTGTGTTGCTTCAATACCTTACTTTGATTTATTGCTTTATGAGTTAACTCTTATGCAAGACTTATTGATGCTTGTCTTGAAGTACTATTCATGAAAAGTCTTTGCTTTATGATTCACTTGTTTACTCATGTCATTACCATTGTTTTGATCGCTGCATCCACTACATATGTTTACAAATAGTATGATCAAGGTTATGATGGCATGTCACTTCAGAAATTATCTTTGTTATCGTTTTACCTCGCTCGGGACGAGCAGTAACTAAGCTTGGGGATGCTTGATACGTCTCCGACGTATCGATAATTTCTTATGTTCTATGCCATATTATTGATGATACCTACATGTTTTATGCACACTTTATGTCATATTCGTGCATTTTCCGGAACTAACCTATTAACAAGATGCCGAAGTGCCGCTTGTCGTTTTCTCGCTGTTTTTGGTTTCAGAAATCCTAGTAACGAAATATTCTCGGAATTGGACGAAAGCAAGACCCAGGGGCCTATTTTGCCACGAACCTTCCAGAAGACCGAAGAGCATACGAAGTGGGGCCACGAGGTGGCGACACCACAAGGCGGCGCGGCCAAGGGGTGCCCGCGCTGCCCTGTGGTGTGGGCCCCTCGTCAGCCCTCCGACTCTGCCCTTCCGCCTACTTAAAGCCTCCGTCGCGAAACCCCTTAGGCGAAAAACCACGATACGGAAAACCTTACTGAGACGCCGCCGCCGCCAATCCCATCTCGGGGGATTCTGGGAGATCTCCTCCGGCACCCCGCCGGAGAGGGGATTCATCTCCCGGAGGACTCTACACCGCCATGGTCGCCTCCGGAGTGATGAGTGAGTAGTTCACCCCTGGACTATGGGTCCATAGCAGTAGCTAGATGGTTGTCTTCTCCTCATTGTGCTTCATTGTTGGATCTTGTGAGCTGCCTAACATGATCAAGATCATCTATCTGTAATACTCTATGTTGTGTTTGTCGGGATCCGATGGATAGAGAATACCATGTTATGTTAATTATCAAGTTATTGCATATGTGTTGTTTATGATCTTGCATGCTCTCCGTTATTAGTAGAGGCGCTAGTAACTCCAAGAGGGAGTATTTATGCTCGATAGCGGGTTCATGCCTGCATTGACACCTGGGACAGTGACAGAAAGTTCTAAGGTTGTGTTGTGCTGTTGCCACTAGGGATAAAACATTGATGCCATGTCCGAGGATGTAGTTATTGATTACATTACGCACCATACTTAATGCAATTGTCTGTTGTTAGCAACTTAATACTAGAGGGGGTTCGGACGATAACCTGAAGGTGGACTTTTTAGGCATAGATGCAGTTGGATGGCGGTCTATGTACTTTGTCGTAATGCCCAATTAAATCTCACTATACTTATCATGACATGTATGTGCATTGTTATGCCCTCTCTATTTGTCAATTGCCCGACCGTAATTTGTTCACCCAACATGCTTTTATCTTATGGGAGAGACACCACTAGTGAACCGTGGACCCCGGTCCATTCTTTAATACCGAAATACAAATCTGCTGCAATATTTGTTTTTACTCGTTTTCTCTCGCAAACAATCATCTTCCACACAATACGGTTAATCCTTTGTTACAGCAAGCCGGTGAGATTGACAACCTCACTCGTTTCGTTGGGGCAAAGTACTTTGGTTGTGTTGTGCAGGTTCCACGTTGGCGCCAGAATCCCCGGTGTTGCGCCGCACTACATCCCGCCGCCATCAACCTTCAACGTGCTTCTTGGCTCCTCCTGGTTCGATAAACCTTGGTTTCTTTCTAAGGGAAAACTTGCTGCTGTGCGCATCATACCTTCCTCTTGGGGTTGCCCAACGAACGTGTGAAATACACGCCATCAGAGGGCATTGGCGAGGAGTACCCTCGACACCTGCTCGACACCTCGCCCCTCCACATTGCCCTCTCCCTCGCCGGAGTTGCACCAGAGTCGCCGCGGTAGTAGCTAGACGAAGCCGACGATTTCGTCCACCCCAGTCGCTCCCTCGACCCTCCTTCGACTCACCGTCTTCTTCCATGTCGATCGCCCGCCTCGCCAAGCCTCGCCGGAGCCCAGGTGAGCCGCCGACCCCCTGGTGCTCGCCGCCAGTAGGGTTGTGCTTGTCGTCGATGACGACGAGCGTCGACCGTCCGATCGGGATCTAATCCTACGTCCTCCCCGCGCGCGTACCGATTCGGGGGTTATAACCCGCTGACAGTGGGACCCCTTGTCAGGCGGCCTGTGCGTGCGAGACGCGCTAACTGGGCCGACCTGCTTCTCTCTCTCTCCCTGGCCCATTTCAGTTTCCCGCGCGAGCCCACCTGTTTGAATTTGGTTTTTCAGTTTTAATTCAAATTCAATACTGATGCCAAGTTCAAAATTAAAAATAGAAAGATCTACCGAGCCAAAATTTATGAATTTGATATTGTTGGAAAGCTTATGAAATTATCTAACCAACTACACTGGTCGCAAATCCAGATTCATTGTAGAACTCATGTAGTAAAAATAACAAGGCAGTGCCTTTTTCAAATTCAAACAATTATTAAAAATCAACCATATTGAATTTTGAGTTGATTCCAACTCTCATCATTCACTTTTCAAATGATATACTTGAATATGTAAAAATATGACATGGTTGCTTTATATGATCATGGGCTAGATTCAAATAATGGTTATGTGGCCATTTCTAGCCCATTTAATTTATTTCAAAAGTAGTATTTAAATTCTATGAGATATAGCATCTCATTTAAATCCCTTTCACAAGTAATTCAATGTGAGATGATGACATTAATCTTCATGACCCCATATGTTATTACTTGAGATATTAAATCTTTCTTTAGTAGTGTTTAAATGGCATGAGATATAGAATCTCATTTAAATCATTTTCCCAAGTGGTAAATATGAAGTGTTGACTTTGGTCAACATGATCTCATACTTACTATTTGAGGAGATTAAATCTTAATAAGATTCAATGAGAGGAAATTATTCCTCAAAGGAAATAAATAGAAACCCTAATAAATATTTCTATGAGAGGAAATGATTTTTCTTAAAAGAAAACAAAGCCAACCACCAGGTTAATAAGGTTGTGATGATAGATTAGCTTGTGTGATCCCTTTGAGTGTTAAGTCTAGTACCTAAGCATTGTTTGGTGATTGTATACCTCGTATCCGTTTATAGATGCTAGTACCAAAGGCTACCAGGAGGAGGAAATCTTCTACGAGGAAGAAGAAGAAAACTTTGACCACTGTACCAATCAAGGCAAGCTATACTCTTGCAAGCCACCCTAATGCAAGCTCTACATGAGCAAGGCACCAATACCATACTACTTTGTGTTTTACTTTCCAAGTCCCAGTTTTTATCTTGCAAAGCTTTTACTTCGATTCTCAAGTCATACTTGTATAGTTAACTTTGGTCTAGATAGGGAGTATTACAAGAGCATCAAAGTTAGCCTATAGAGCTAAAAGTTAGTTAGCACCCCTCATGACTAGTTGCTAGTGCTAAAACTAAAATTTACTACTCTAGATGGGAACATGTGAATCAAATGACTTTGAAAACCTTGGAATGATGAGGCATTCTATTGAAAGATTTTAAAGGTGAATGTGACTTCAATGACATGGTGATCTTGATAAAAACTGATGATTGGGTTCGGATGCGATACCATTCCAATTTTAGAGTACCCCCACAATACCTGATTATGGGTAAGGCTTTATCTAGAAATTTATGTGTCTTAGTATGGGTTCCCTCTGAACAAGCGTCATAGAGGTTATGCCAAGGCTGCCTCCGTTGAAAGTGAAATGACGTGAAAAGAGTTGAATGTCTTACCCAAGCCCTGTGCAGTTCCCAGGATGGCAGATTGCTATCACTGGGAGGCCAAGCTCATGGGGGGAGGTGCCTGTACTAGGGTATGTAAGTGAAAGGTTAATGGTTGATGATCTGCATACCGAGTATGATTATTCAAGGCTATCCCTGACGGATGTAATCAAATGTTGTGGCACAAGTGTGCAACCTATGCAGAGTGTAAACCTATCCGAATAGCCGTGTCCGCGATTATGGACGGTTGGATGGCCATACTGTTCCGTTGTCAGATATTTCTAAAAATGAATGGTGAATTGAAAGGTGAATTGGACTTGATCACAACAGAGTTGTGGGAATGACACTTATGTTCCCACTTGAGTTAAGTTAGGCAAATGAAGAGTCTTTGATTACTAAATGATTATGAAATAAAACTGGCTTTATGCAAATGAACCTAGAGCTTAGAACCCTCTTACTAAAATTGTTAGTACTTACACTAGTATTAGTTTGCGAGTACTTTGAAGTACTCATGGCTGTGTCCCTGGCTATTCAAATGGCCAGACTATGAAGAGGAGCAGCAGTATCAGGATGATGGACAGCAGGACGTCTACGATAACTAGGATCATCTCCTGACGTCAAGCGTTGCCTGTGGAATAGATGGACTTCTACTACGTATTCCCGCTATGTGTTATGTATTTGATCCTTAGATCAATTGATGTATTAGGACTGGATCATGTGATCCTTTGATGTAAGACAATTATGGTTTGTAATGAATGATGTTCTGTGATATCAATCTATTATGTCTCGCAAAAACAATATTCCTGGGATTGCGATGTATGGCATAATAGGCATCTGGAATTAAAAATCCGGGTGTTGACAAGTCATGAACACTAGTTTTTTTTGGATTTACTAGGATGCGAGACAATATTAGAAGCATCTTCACAAACAATAATATGTCCATCTTTTATATTTTCAGTAACCAAGTCCTTTACTATTGCTACCACGGGTTCAACAGTTATTTGTTCATCAAGTTCTATAGCTTTTTTTTAATTTTATTAACCACACTAGTTGCAATAGAATGTTCTTTTACCTTGGCAGGGAAAGGTACTTTCTCAATATAAGGTTCAGCCAAAACACAATCAACAGTACAAACTTCAACATTTCTAGCAGGAACACAATTAATAATATCTTTATAAGGTGCATGGTACTTGTTCCACTCTTTTTTGGGAACATCAAGATACGAGGCAAAGCCTTAAAACAATTTGAAAGAATTTGAGAATCAAGACCATAAAAAGCACTAGTATTACGAAAGTCATCAGTTTTCATAAAAGATTCAATGCATTCACAATCATAATTAATGCCTGACTTTCTTCCTTTATCATTCTCCCATCCTTCAGTATTTTCCTGAATGCGGTCGAGAAGATCCCATTTAGCTTCTTCCTTCATACGTGTAAATGATCCAGAACAAGAAGCATCCAGTAAATCCTTATCATGAAGAGAAAGTTTTGCATAGAAGTAATTAATAACAATATTACTAGGGAGCTCATGAATGGGGCATTTGAGCATTAGTGACTTCAATCTCCCCCACGCTTGGGCAACACTCTCTCCATCTTGAGGCCATAAATTATATATTTGATTCCGATCTTTATGAATCTCACTTGGAGGATAGAAATTAGAATAAAAGAGAGGTACAATTTCCTCCCATTCAATAGATCGACAATTCTTCAACATCTTATACCATTCCGCAGCTCTTCCCTTAAGTGATAAAGAGAATAATTTCCTCTTAACTTTGTCCATAGAGATGCGCACTTGAACAACTCGCATAATTCATGTATAAAGAGTAAATGATCACCTGGATGGACAGTTTCATCTCCAAAATAGCAGTTATTCATAACACGCTCAACCATTCTCATAGGTATTTTAAAAGGATCTAATTGAGCTTGCGGTGGTTCATCTACTACCGTAACAGTGGTAATAGTAATTCCCAACAGAGAGTCAAACGGATACGCCTCCATATTGAAATAAGGCAGTAGCAGACAGAAATAAAAACAACACTTACAATAAAAGTTACCTTTACCAATTCCACTCTTCAATAGCGCTTCACTCCCAGGGCAACCGCGCAAGAAAATAGTTTGATGACCCACAAGTATAGGGGGTGTATTATAGTAGTTTCGATCAATAAGAGTATCGAACCCAACGAGGAGCAGAAGGTGTTGATGAGCAGTTTTGATCGAGGATTCACTCTAAGCACTAGCAAACAGGTTTGCAGGGGTATTTGGTATTGCAAACAAATAAAGTACGAGTAAATAAAATGCAGTAATAATAATTGCAGCGAGTGGCCCAATCCTTTTTGGAGCAATGGACAAGCCAGTTTTTGTTCTTATGATGACCAAACGTTCCTGAGGACACACGGGAATTTCGTCAAGTGTTTTCGCTTCACAGAGCTGAATAATCTTCAATGGTTTGTTAAGTGTTGTGTGGGTGAACCTATGCTAATGCACTACCCCATACTTGGACTAATACATACTTGTGATTATACCTCTTGCAAGCATCCGCAACTACAAGAAAGTAATTAAGATAAATCTAACCAGAGCCTTAAACTTTGAGATCCTACACTCCCTCGTGCACCGGTTTCCTAATGGGGGTTTGGGTTTCTGTCGCTGCCGCAACCCCACAATTAGTAGCCAAATACACGATGCATTACCCTAGGCCACTAAAGGTGAAGTATCATGTACTCGACGTTCACATGACACCACTAGAATAATAACACCACAACTGAAATATCAAATCATTGCATATTACTCAACATAGTTCCACTACTAACAGCATGACGTCTCCCATGTCCACAAGAACTAAACGAACAAATCACGAGACATCATATCGACCATAATCAGAGGTGATATAATGATGAATAACAATCTGGACATAAAACTTAATTCAATGGTTTCATTCAGTATCATCAACTACAAGGAGTAATCAACACCAGGAAAGTTTTCCCTATGAACTAGACAAGTATCAAACCTAAGATGTTACAGCGGGACGGCGTGAGACGGCGGTGATGGTGGTGCTGGTGGTGGATATGATGGTGATGATGATCTCGATGAAGTCCAGCTCGATGGCGGTGATGGTTCCCCCTCCGAGAGGGAATTTCCCCGGCAGATTTCTGCCTGCCGGAGAGCTTTTCTTTCTCTCTGGTTCTATGCCCCGTAGCGGCGGCGGAATATTTTCTGGTCGCTTCCCCGGTCTTAGGTATCTCGGGAGGTTGAAATACGCGAGGGGGCATCGTCAGAAGTGGGCTAGGGCACCCAGACCATGCCTTGGCGCGGCCTGAGGCTGGCCCGCGCCTAGGGATGGTCTAGTCCCCTCAGGGCCCATCTCGGCCTCCCCTTCTAGCTTCCTCCGTCATCTAGCAAATTAGGATTTTCTCTATATATTTTTGTTGGTCTTCAGAAATATGGTATATTGACGGTGCTTTTTCCAGCAGAATCCCGGGTTCGGTCGTTAATTCTCCAATAATCATCAAACAAGTAAAAATAGATGGAATGGCATAAGTATCACCTCTAAATATGAAACATATCAATGAATAATAGTAAATTATGATATAAAATAGTGATAAAAATTGGACGTATCAGAAGGTTGTTCACACTTAGCTTAGCCATTGACATAAACCTCTAGATCTGTATCGGGGTACGGCCAAACTTTGTCATGGGTAGCTTAGCAGGGTGGCTCCCCTTAAACTTTCTTCTAGTATTGGCAACGGTCTTGTTGTGAGAACTAGACCTGACAGCAGAAGTGATAGTAGTTGGATCCTCGTCAGGTGGAGCATCTTGGACAAAATTCATAGGCCCATCGACCAATGCAGTTTCTGGTGCATGAAGGGCAAGGGGAGCCTTTGTAACACCCCAAATTTTCAAAACAAAGAAAAACTCAATTTCCCTATTTCCAAAATTTGGAGCCAACAATTTTTTTGAATTACATTACCCTATGTGCATAATGTGTATGCATGTATGTGGTGATCCTTACCATGCTTGTTTGTTTAAAGTGTTAAGCATGTTTGCTAAACCCTAAAACCCTACCCATTTCAAAAACCAAGGAGAAACAAAGAAAGAGAAAAATAAAAATAAAAAGCATATGCGAGTAAATGGCCATTTCTGCAAATAAGGGCCTAGGCAATATCTACTTGACCTAAATGGTGGAAACCCTTACTAAACTCAACCTATCACTCAATCAACCCAAAAAAATGCCTTTTGGTCAGAGAAAATAAAAACAAAAGAAAAGAAAATGAAAAACCTAGTCACATGTGATGATGGTCATATGTGGCACTTTTAACATGTTACCCATTTTGGATCCCATGGGTTATTTATTTCTTAACCAAACTTTCTCAACTCTTTTCTCCTCATCCAAGAGCACATCAAGGTGATCACTTTTGGTGTTGACCATCCATGCAAATTCTTTTTCAATTGCTTATTATGAGAATGCAAAGTAGCAACTTTGAAACAGGAACTAGATCAACCCCATTTTGATTTTCACCAAACCACCACCACTTTGCAAACCAAGGTCACCAATAGATGCCAATTATTATTTGAACGACACCCACAAAAGAGTTTGGCAAAATTCAAAAATATTTTTCATGCGGCCATTGTGTCGAGCACATGGTGTGCACCAATCTGGTTTGGTCATACACTCAAATATCCAGAGGGTTTTAGACTAAACCATCACTCCATATGTCATAATTGACTTCTCCTTGAACCCCTTGGACAAAGCCAAGCACCTGTACCACAGTACCATGATGAATTTGACCAGAACATGGCCATGTCAACCCTCATGCCAGTCACCATGCTCACCATGTCATACTCCCTCTCTGGTCCCTCTCACCTTGTCAAATAGGCGTGCCTCAGCACCCTGAACACGCCTGTACTCTCCCTGGTCGAAAAGGAGACCTGCAGCGCCTGGAACGTGACGTGCCCACGACACCCAGACACGCCAGGATCGGCACGGCCACGCCCACGGGCTCTGCAGAGCTTGAGCTCGCCCCTTCGCGTCAGACCTCTCCTCGCTCTCTCCTTTCACCCACGCACTCGCCACGACACCAGCTCCCTCCTAGACACCTCCATTTCCCCGCCCAAGCGATGTAGTCGTCGTCATCGTCTCCGCCTCTCCGCCGCAGTAGCGCACGGGCACCAACGTCACCGCACGCTCCCGTCCACCCCCTGTTGCACCATGACGCGCAAGAGGACCGCCAGGCCACGCTGCACCGTCCCCTACCCTCGCCCATGCTCCTCCCCCCTCTGTAGCTCCGTCACCACCACCCACCCGCCGGTAACCTCCGCAGCACCTTGCGACCCTATAAAAGGAGCCCGCCCCGACCCTTCTCCAGCACACCAATCCACTCCCCTCCTTCCTCTCGCTCTCCTCGACCCCTTCCCCCTCCACATTATCGCCGGAGCCGCCCCAATTTTGCCGGAGTCCGCCGCGGCAGTAGCCAGATGGAGGAGACGCTCCCATCATCCTCAACCTCTCCCCCGACCCTAGCTGAGCTCGCCGTCGTCTTCCACGTTGATCGCCCGCCTCGTCGAGCATCGCCGGAGCGCCGGTAAGCCGCCGTCGACCCTCACTGCCGCCGGTAGGGTTCGAGCTCGTCGCCCTTCTGTCGTGGAAGGAGACGCGCCTCGTCCGTTAGATCGCCTTTTAATCCAACGGCCACCACTCGCGCGTACCGATTTGGGTTGTAACACCCACTGACATGTGGGGTCCGCTGTCAGGCGGCCCGCTACGCGCTGAAGCAAAGTTGGGCCGGCCCAGTTAGTTTCCCGCGCGCCCATTTAGTTCAAATTTGATTTAAATCTTTAAACCTAAATTCAAATACTGATGCCTGTTCAAAATTCACTAGAACAAAATCTACTGAGCCAAAATTGATGGATTTTATATTTATGGAAAGCTTATGAAATTGTCTATCCAACCCAACTGGTCTCACACCTTAATTCTTAATAGAGCAATTGCAACAAAAATAACAAGGCAGTGCCTTTTCAAAATTCAAACATTTATTAAAAATCAACCAAAATGAATTTTGAGATGTTTCCAATTCTCATAATTCACATTTCAAACACTCTAGTTGATTATGCAAAAATATGACATAGTTGTTTCATATGATCATGGGCTAAAATCAAATAATGGCTATGTAGTCATTTCTAGCTCATTTAAATTTGTTCAAATTTAGTATTTCAAAACCATGAGATGTGATACGTCCCAAACGTATCTGTAATTTCTTGTGTTCCATGCTAGTTTTATGACAATACCTACATGTTTTATGCACACTTTATGTCATATTTATGCGTTTTCCGGAACTAACCTATTGACGTGATGCTGAAGGGCCAGTTGTTGTTTTCTGCTGTTTTTGGTTTCAGAAATCCTAGTAAGGAAATATTCTCGGAATCGGACGAAATCAACGCCCAGCATCTTAGAATCCCCGGGAGCTTCCAGAACACCCGAGAGCTGCCAGAGAGGGGCCACAGGGGGCCCACACATGGTGGCGGCGCGGCCCAGGAGGGGGGCGCGCCGCCCTAGTGTCTGGTGGCCCCAGACCCCTTCTGACGCCGCCCTTCCGCCTACTTAAGGTCTCCGTCGTGAAAACCCTATCAAGTTCGACGAAACCAGAGAAAACCTTCCAGAGCCGCCGCCATCGCGAAACTCCAATTCGGGGGACAGAAGTCTCTGTTCCGGCACCCTGCCGGGACGGGGAATTGCCCCCGGAGTCATCTCCACCGCCATCTTCACCGCCATCGCTGTCTCCATGATGAGGAGGGAGTAATTCACCCCGGGGATGAGGGCTCCGCTGTAGCTATGTGGTTCATCTCTCTCTTTATGTGATCTAGTTGAATATCATCTATGTGCTACTCTAGTGATGTTATTAAAGTACTCTATTCCTCCTCCACGGTGTAATGGTGACGGTGTGTGCATCGTGTAGTACTTGGCGTAGGTTATGATTGTGATCTCTTGTAGATTATGAAGTTAACTATTGCTATGATAGTATTGATGTGATCTATGCCTCCTTCATAGTGTGATGGTGATAGTGTGCATTCTATGTTAGTTCTCGGTGTAATTGTGTTGATCTATCTTGCACTCTAAGGTTATTTACACATGAATATCGAATATTGTGGAGCTTGTTAACTCCGGCATTGAGGGTTCGTCTAATCCTACACAACTAGTGGTGTTCATCATCCAACAACAGAGTGTAGAGTGGTTCTATTATGTGATCATTGTTGAGAGTGTCCACTAGTGAAAGCAGGATCCCTAGGCCTTGCTTCCAAGCATCGAATCTCCGTTTGTTTATCGTTTTGTTGCATGTTTACTCGCTGCCATATTTTATTCAGATTGCTATTACCACTCATACTCATCCATATTACTTGCATCTCACTATCTCTTCGCCGAACTAGTGCACCTATACATCTGACAAGTGTATTAGGTGTGTTGGGGACACAAGAGACTTCTTGTATCGTGATTGCAGGGTTGCTTGAGAGGGATATCTTTGACCTCTTCCTCCCCGAGTTCGATAAACCTTGGGTGATCCACTTAAGGGAAACTTGCTGCTGTTCTACAAACCTCTGCTCTTGGGGGCCCAACACTGTCTACAAGAATAGAAGCACCCGTAGACATCAAGCACTTTTCTGGCGCCGTTGCCGGGGAGGAAAGGTAAAAGGCACTCATACTCCGGTCCCAGGTAAAGTACTTTTCTGGCGCCATTGTGTGTGTGCTCGAAGCTATTTCCTTTAGATCCTGCAATTGCATCTTTTTGTTTCTTGTTTTACACTAGTAAGGCATAATGGAATACAACTATGAGCTTTTTAATTTATTTCCTAAGTTAAGACATGAATTGTGTGATGAACCTATGGAGCCTCAATTGCATGCTAGTAGCAATGTTATTAGTATGAACGCAATCACTGCTAATGCTATAGAAAGCTCTAAGCTTGGGGAAGAGGCGTTTGAAAATCCTTTTGCTACTGATCATTATGTGTTTGATACATCTCCTTCTAATAACAATGATGGTATGATCACAGATAAACCGACTGTGAAAGATAACTATTCTATTTCTTATGATGACACTGTGCCTCCGACCTTTAATGATTATTATAAAGAATGATATGATATAGGTTATAACTATCCTTATGAAACTTGTCATAGTTATGATTGGATTGCCAAAAACAATTCCCTTAATATGCAACTTGTTTACCATGTTCAAATTCTTGATAATAATCCTGCTCCAATTACTATTAATGAGAAGAATTCTTCTTATGCCAAAATTAATGATACTTCTATGCATATGAACCATGATAAGAATGTTTTAAGTGATGGGTATATTGTGGATTTCATCAATGATGCTACTGAAAGTTATTATGAGAGAGGGAAACATGGGTATATGCATCTTAATAATATTAAGTTTCCCTCTTTATGTTGAGAATCTTGAAGTTACTCGTGTTTTATCCTCTTATGCTTGTCACTTTGTTCTTCATGAATTCATTTGTGTCCAAGATTCCTTTTCATAGGAAGCATGTTAGGCTTAAATTTGTTTTGAATTTGCCTCTTGATGCTCTCTTTTGCTTCAAATACTATTTCTTGCGAGTGCATCATTAAAACTGTTGAGCCCATCTTAATGGCTATAAAGAAAGAACTTCTTGGGAGATAACCCATGTGTTTATTTTGCTACAAGTAACTTTGTTTTATATTTGAGTCTTGGAAGTTGTTACTACTGTAGCAACCTCTCCTTATCTTAGTTTTGTTGCATTGTTGTGCCAAGTAAAGTCTTTGATAGTAAGGTTCATACTAGATTTGGATTACTGCGCAGAAACAGATTTCTTGCTGTCACGAATCTGGGCCTAATTCTCTGAAGGTAACTCAGAAAATGATGCCAATTTACGTGAGTGATCCTCAGATATGTACGCAACTTTCATTCGATTTGAGCATTTTCATTTGAGCAAGTCTGGTGCCTCTTTAAAATTCGTCTTTACGGACTGTTCTGTTTTGACAGATTCTGCCTTTTATTTCGCATTGCCTCTTTCGCTGTGTTGGATGGATTTCTTTGTTCCATTACCTTCCAGTAGCTTTGAGCAATGTCCAGAAGTGTTAAGAATGATTTTCTCACCTCTGAACATGTGAATTTTCGATTATGCACTAACCCTCTAATGAGTTTGTTTCGAGTTTGGTGTGAAGGAAGTTTTCAAGGGTCAAGAGAGGAGGATGATATACTACGATCAAGAAGAGTGAAAAGTCTAAGCTTGGGGATGCCCCGGTGGTTCATCCCTGCATATTTCAAGAAGACTCAAGCATCTAAGCTTGGGGATGCCCAAGGCATCCCCTTCTTCATCGACAAATTATCGAGTTCCTTCTCTTGAAACTATATTTTTATTCGGTCACATCATATGTACTTTACTTGGAGCGTCTGTTTGTTTTTGTTTTTTGTTTTTGTTTTAATAAATGCTTGTGTGGGAGAGAGACACGCTCCGCTGGTTCATATGAACACATGTGTTCTTAGCTTTACTTTTAATGTTCATGGCGAAGGTTGAAACTGCTTCGTTCATTGTTATATGGTTGGAAACATAAAATGCTGCATGTGGTAAATGGTATAATGTCTTGAATAATGTGATACTTGGCAATTGTTGTGCTCATGTTTAAGCTCTTGCATCATATACTTTGCACCTATTAATGAAGAAATACATAGAGCTTGCTAAAATTTGGTTTGCATAATTGGTCTCTCTAAATTCTAGATAATTTCTAGTATTGAGTTTTGAACAACAAGGAAGACGGTGTAGAGTCTTATAATGTTTACAATATGTCTTTTATGTGAGTTTTGCTGAACCGGTTCATCCTTGTGTTTGTTTCAAATAACCTTGCTAGCCTAAACCTTGTATCGAGAGGGAATACTTCTCATGCATCCAAAATCCTTGAGCCAACCACTATGCCATTTGTGTCCACCATACCTACCTACTACATGGTATTTCTCCGCCATTCCAAAGTAAATTTCTTGAGTGCTACCTTTAAATAATTCAAAATTTATCACCTCTGATTTGTGTCAATGTTTTATAGCTCATGAGGAAGTATGTGGTGTTTATCTTTCATTCTTGTTGGGCTACTTTCACCAATGGACTAGCATAGTTTAAAATAGCCGGCTATTGGAAATAGCGGCAGCATTTCTGGGAGCTATGAAAGGCTATAGCTGAGCTATAGCGGCTAAATCATCCATTTAGCGGTTTTGCTAATTCATGGGAAAAAAATCAAAATTCATATGTATCTCTAGCATTAGGCATAACATATTAACACAGTTACATAAAAAGCTATGAATAAAACACAGTTCGGTCCACATATTACAACATTATAAGTAGCAACAATTTTCAGTTTTCCTTTTTCCCTTTTCTTTCCCACTATATTTACAGCATTATAGCCTTAGCGGCTATTTTTTAACCTGTTTTTTGGGCTAATAGCGGGTTTTTGAGGCTATTAGCGGATTATCCCATCTTAGCCTTTGAAGGGCATAGCTATAGCGGCAGGTTTCTCCGGCCAGCTATAGCCGGCTATAGCCGGCCTATAGCCGGCTATTTTAAACTTTGTGGACTAGTGGCTTCATCCGCTTATCCAATAATTTTGCATAAAGAGCTGGCAATGGGATTCCCAGTCCCAAATTAATTAACCTAAATAGACACTCCTCCATGGTATGTGATTGTTGGACCGCACCCGAAGGATTTGGTTAGCCATGGCTTGAGAAAGCAAAGGTGGGGAGGAGTGTCATCACAATAAAACTAAAATAAAAGGGCACTACTTCATGGTATGAGATTGTTGGCAGGCACCCGAGGATTCGGTTAGCCATGGTTTGTGAAAGAAAGGTTGGAAGGAGTGCCACCCAAAAATAAAAATAATTCATGGGAGCCGCTCTTTAAAGGTTTGTCTGGCAAGGGGGTTAGAGTGCCCACTACCATTCGTTGACAACAACAAACACCTCTCAAAACTTTACTTTTATGCTCTCTTTATGTTTTCAAAAACCAAAGCTCTAGCACAAATATAGCAATCAATGCTTCCCTCTGCGAAGGGCCCTTCTTTTACTTTTATTGTTGAGTTAGTTCACCTATTTCTCTCCACCTCAAGAAGCAAACACTTGTGTGAACTGTGCATTGATTCCTACATACTTGCATATTGCACTTGTTATATTGCTTTGCATTGACAAACTATCATTGAGATATACATGTTACAAGTTGAAAGCAACCGCTGAAACTTAATCATCCTTTGTGTTGCTTCAATGCCTTTACTTTGAATCTATTGTTTTATGAGTAACTCTTATGCAAGTCTTATTGATGCTTGTCTTGAAAGTATTATTCATGAAAAGTCTTTACTATATGATTCATTTGTTTACTCATTATCTTCATCATTGCTTTGAATCGCTGCATTCATTACATATGCTTTACAATTGTATTGATCAAGATTATGATAGCATGTCACTTAAGAAATTATCTTTGTTATCGTTTACCTACTCGAGGGCGAGTAGGAACTAAGCTTGGGGATGCTTGATACGTCCCAAACGTATCTATAATTTCTTGTGTTCCATGCTAGTTTTATGACAATACCTACATGTTTTATGCACACTTTATGTCATATTTATGCGTTTTCCGGAACTAACCTATTGACGAGATGCCGAAGGGCCAGTTGCTGTTTTCTGCTGTTTTTGGTTTCAGAAATCCTAGTAAGGAAATATTCTCGGAATCGGACGAAATCAACGCCCAGCATCTTAGAATCCCCGGGAGCTTCCAGAACACCCGAGAGCCGCTAGAGAGGGGCCAAAGGGGAACCACACATGGTGGCGGCGCGGCCCAGGAGGGGGGCGCGCCGCCCTAGTGTCTGGTGGCCCCAGACTCCTTCTGACGCCGCCCTTTCGCCTACTTAAGGTCTCCGTCGCGAAAACCCTATCAAGTTCGACGAAACAAGAGAAAACCTTCTAGAGCCGCCGCCATCGCGAAACTCCAATTCGGGGGACAGAAGTCTCTGTTCCGGCACCCTGTCGGGACGAGGAATTGCCCCCGGAGTCATCTCCACCGCCGTCTCCACCGCCATCTTCACCGCCATCGCTATCTCCATGATAAGGAGGGAGTAATTCACCCCCGGGGATGAGGGCTCCGCTGTAGCTATGTGGTTCATCTCTCTCTTTATGTGATCTAGTTGAATATCATCTATGTGCTACTCTAGTGATGTTATTAAAGTACTCTATTCCTCCTCCACGGTGTAATGGTGACAGTGTGTGCATCGTGTAGTACTTGGCGTAGGTTATGATTGTGATCTCTTGTAGATTATGAAGTTAACTATTGCTATGATAGTATTGATGTGATCTATGCCTCCTTCATAGTGTGATGGTGACAAGTGTGCATGCTATGTTAGTTCTCGGTGTAATTGTGTTGATCTATCTTGCACTCTAAGGTTATTTAAACATGAATATCGAATATTGTGGAGCTTGTTAACTCCGGCATTGAGGGTTCGTGTAATCCTACACAATTAGTGGTGTTCATCATCCAACAACAGAGTGTAGAGTGGTTCTATTATGTGATCATTGTTGAGAGTGTCCACTAGTGAAAGTAGGATCCCTAGGCCTTGCTTCCAAGCATCGAATATCCGTTTGTTTACTGTTTTGTTGCATGTTTACTCGCTGCCATATTTTATTCAGATTGCTATTACCACTCATACTCATCCATATTACTTGCATCTCACTATCTCTTCGCCGAACTAGTGCACCTATACATCTGACAAGTGTATTAGGTGTGTTGGGGACACAAGAGACTTCTTGTATCGTGATTGCAGGGTGGCTTGAGAGGGATATCTTTGACCTCTTCCTCCCTGAGTTCGATAAACCTTGGGTGATCCACTTAAGGGAAACTTGCTGCTGTTCTACAAACCTCTGCTCTTGGAGGCCCAACACTGTCTACAAGAATAGAAGCACACGTAGACATCAAGATGTAGCATCTCATTTAAATCACCTTCCCAAGTAATTCAATGTGAGGTGATGACATTAGTCCTCATGACCCCTTATGTTATTACTTGAGAATATTAAATCATTTTTCCAAAAGTAGTATTTAAATTATATGAGATGAAGAATCTCATTTAAATCATTTTCCCAAATGGATAATTATGAAGTGTTGACTTTGGTCAACATGATCTCATACTTTATTATTTGAGAAAATTAAATCTTATTAATTTTCAATGAGAGGAAATTATTTTCCTAGCATTAAATAGAAAACCCTAGTTGTTGTTAAGTAATGATTGTGATGATGATAGGTCATCTTGAGTGAGCCATTAAGGCTAAGTAGTCCCCTTTAGTATTGTTTGGTGATTGTTACCTCGTATCCGTTTATAGACGCTAGTACCAAAGGCTACGAGGAGGAGGAGGTCTTCTACGAAGAAGATGGGGAACACTTTGACCACTGTACCAACCAAGGCAAGCTATTACCAATGCAAGCTATACTAATGCAAAGTGCAAGCTACCCTTGCAATATTCTTTTTGGTTTAAAGATTTATTCTTCCAAGCCCAAGTTTTTATCTTGCAATCACTTACTTTGTTTACCAAAGCTTTTCTTATAATTGATGTTGATCTAGAGCTAGAATACTACAAGAACTTCAAACTTAGCCTAGAGAGCTAAAACTTAGTTAGCACCCCTCATGACTAGTTGCTAGTGCTAAAGATAAAATCTTGATTACTCTAGATGGGAACACTTGAGTCAAATGATTTTTGAAAACCTTGGAATGATGAGTCATTCTATTGAAAGTTTTGAAGGTGAATATGACTTTGAAGTGACAAGGTGACTCTTTGACAAAAACTGATGGTTGGGCTCGGATGCGATACCATTCCTATTTTAAGTACCCCCACAATACCTGAATCTGGGTAGGGCTTAACTGGAAACTTATATATGTTAGTACGGGTTCCCTCTGAACAAGCGTCATAGGGGTTATGCCTAGGCTGCCTCTGTTGAAAGTGAAATGACGTGAAATGAGGTGAATGTCCGACCCAAGCCCTTGCGGTTCCTGGGATGGCGGTTTGCCATGGCCGGGAGGCCAAACTCATAGGGAGAGGTGCCTCGTACTACGGTATGTAAATGAAAGGTTATGATTGGTAGTCCGCACACCGAGTGTGATAAATCAGGGCCAGCTACTCCCGACGGACTATTGCAAATATTGTGGCACAAGTGTACGACCTCCGCAGAGTGTAAAACTATTCGAATAGCCGCGTCTCGCGGTCATGGACAAGCTGGAAAGGCCATACTGTTCCGTCATCAGAACTTTTCAAAATGTGACTGGTGACTGGTGACTTGAACTTGAATGGTGACTTTGACTTGACTACCAACCAGTGTGGGAATGACACTAATGTTCCCACTTGAGTAACTTTTTACAAATGAAGAGTCTTTGCTATTAAAGTGTTTATGACATAAAACTGGCTTTGTGCAAATGAACCTAGAGCTTAGAAACCATTAGAGATATTAGTACTTCTATTAGTGATAGTTTGCGAGTACTTTATAAAGTACTCACGACTTTGTCCCTGGCTATTCAAATGGCCAGACTATGACGAGGAGAACCTGTACCAGGAAGATGGAAAGCAGGACGTCTATGATAACTAGGACTACTTCTTGACGTCAAGCGTTGCCTGTGGAACAGATGGACCGCTACTACGTTTCTTCCGCTATGTGTTTTGTAATTGATCCTTAGATCAACTGTTGTTGTAAGACTTGGATCATGAGATCCTTTGTTGTAAGACCATTATGGTTTGTAATGAATGATGTTCTATGATATCGATCTATTATGTCTCGCAAAAACAATATTCCTGGGATTGCGATGTATGGCATAATAGGCATCTGGAGTTAAAAATCCGGGTGTTCACAAGTTGGTATGAGAGCCATTGTTTGACCCTAGGAGGCCCTAGTTAGAATGGACGTCTGAAAAACTTAGTTTCAAAACAAATGAAGTGAATATTTATGAAAATTTATTCTCACTCTTATCCTTGAGATCTTTTCAAAATGAGAAATCCATACCCAACCTTTCCTTGTAATTCTACATAAAATTTTGACACACTTGTTCACTTCTTTAACTTACTCATCCTAATTGCTCACACATGGAGTACCACTATGAGTCCTATCAGCTTGGCCATGGAGGAGACCTAATGTTCGAGAAGGATTTGAGAAGCTAGTTGAATATTTAGGACGCCCTTATCCCGAGTTCTTTGGAGTACCACTCAATAATCAGTCGGGAAGACAACCTCAGTGGGAAGTTACTGCAGATCTGAGTGGAAAGCTGGGAGCCCCAATTTGGGAAACCATATGGATTTCTGTAAGGGGAAACACTTGGAAGGATGGAATAGCCAAAGCCATGCAAGAAGCACTTGCCCGTCTGTGTGGACAGAATGTGAACAAGATCAAGAACACTCGCTTCTTTTACTACCCAAGACATGACCCCATTGGAAGGCCAATCACCATGCCACCGCACCTGGAGATGAACCACTATGTTGCATACCTGGACTTAATGCTGTACAAGACCCACAAGGAGTTGGACAACGCCCGCGCCTTTTTGCCAAGCACATTACCCATGAAGAGGAAGAACCCACCATTCCGGATGAAGAGTAGTATCACTAAAGCACTTACGTAGGTGTGAGTTTGTATCAGTCCCCTATGTATCGTAGAACGAGGAAATGGTTCTTAAAACCATTGGTGTGTTAGTTTGTAATGTGTGTTGTTTGGAATGAATGAAAAAGTGTTGTTGGTTTTTACCACCTCAGCACTACTCAAGTTGTGAACTTTTGAAATTTTTAAACCAAACAAGCCATAGAAAATTCCCTCTTATCTTATGATCTACCTCAATGTTCAGATGGCCCCTCCAACCCGCAGCACCAACCAAGATGCGATGCTGCAGATGCTACAAATGATGATGGCAGATAGAGAAGTCGAAAGAGCTGAGCGACAAACCAACCTTGCTGCACTACAGCAGATAGCGCAGAACAACCAAGGATATGGACATCAGGATCATCCTGGATCTAAGTTGAGCAATTTCCAGAATACTAATCCTCCCATGTTTAGCAAGACTGAAGAGCCACTAGATGCAGATGACTGGCTCAAATCCATGGAGAACAACCTGGAAGTCGCAGGAGTTGAAGCTGCAGAGAAGGTGCTGTTTGCCACCCACTATCTGTCAGGACCTGCCAGAGCCTAGCGGAACAGTGCCCGTGCAATGAATGCCGGACATATGATGACTTGGGAAGACTTCAAGCTCAAGTTCAGCCGATACCATGTGCCACCGGGTCTGATCAAAAAGATGAGGGATGAGTTCCGCGAACTCAAACAAGGAAGAATGTTTGTGGTGGAATACCGTGACAGATTCCTTACTCTGTCTAGGTACGCCCCGGATGAGACCGACACCAATGAGAATAAGAAGGAAAGATTTTTGAATGGACTGCATGATGAGAGGCAGACATTGTTAGTGAACATTCTGTTTGCTGACCTGGAATCCAGATAGAAGGGAAGCTTCACCAAGCCAATGAGAACCGCAAGCGCAGAATGATGCACCAGAATGGACCCAACAATGCACAGAAGTACCGCAACAGTTCACCTGGAGGATTTGCCCCAAGACACAACAAGCCACCTGTTTCAACGTTCCGTTCAAACTTCATCCACCCCAATGGAGGACACCCGAAGCCCGAAGACAACAACAACAACAACCACAACAACCACAATGGTAACAACAACAACCCTAACACTGCCCCAAGGACTGGAAGCAATGCTGTACCCATTGCCCCAAAGGACAAGTCAACGGTAACCTGCTATGAATGTGGAGTTACTGGTCATTACTCAAATGAGTGCCCCAAGAAATTGGCGAAGACAGCCCCCAATACCGCTACACCTGCCCAGCAACAGCGCCGCTTCGCAACTAGAAGGAACCCGAACAACCGCAACGGCCGTCTCTACCACATGAGTGCAACTGAAGCCCAGGAAGCACCCATTGCCATGCAGAGTATGTTTTCCTGTTAACCCAATTGCCCAATCCTCTTAGGTTCCTAACTTTTCTTAAATGTCGGGACGAGATTTTGTTTAAGGGGGGAAGGTTTGTAACACCCCAAATTTTCAAAACAAAGAAAAACTCAATTTCCCTATTTCCAAAATTTAGAGCCAACAAATTTTTTGAATTACATTACCCTATGTGCATAATGTGCATGCATGTATGTGGTGATCCTTGCCATGCTTGTTTGTTTAAAGTGTTGAGCATGTTTGCTAAACCCTAAAACCCTACCCCATTTCAAAAACCAAGGAGAAACAAAGAAAGAGAAAAATAAAAAAGAAAAATCATATGCGAGTAAATGGACATTTTTGCAAATAAGGGCCTAGGCCATATCTACTTGACCTAAATGGTGGAAACCCTTACTAAACTCAACCTATCACTCAGTCAACCCAAAACAATGCCATTTGGTCAAAGAAAATCAAAACAAAAGAAAAGAAAAAATGAAAACCTAGTCACATGTGATGATGGTCATATGTGGCACTTTTATCATGTTACCCACTTTGGACCCCAGGGGTTATTTATTTCTAAACCAAACTTTCTCAACTCTTTTCTCCTCATCCAAGAGCACATCAAGGTGATCACTTTTGGTGTTGACCATCCATGCAAATTCTTTTTCAATTGCTTATTATGAGAATGCAAAGTAGCAACTTTGAAACAGGAACTAGATCAACCCCATTTTGATTTTCACCAAACCACCACCACGTTGCAAACCAAGGTCACCAATAGATGCCAATTATTATTTGAACAACACCCACAAAAGAGGTTGGCCGTGAGAATATGACCGTTGGGTCTGGCGATCTGGCGAGTGACCGAGCGGGCGACCTGCCCTCACCGGCGCTCATCGGAGGCTCGCCGTCCACCACCTCCTCGCAGCGTGCGGCCCTAGGGCGGTTCTGGGCACTCGTCGACGACGGCTCTCACTCTAGTTCGGACGGAGAAGAAGGAGACGAGTTCGGGGATGGATCGTCGCGGGCAGATTTCTATCTATGTCGATCACCGTCACCGGATGAGAGTAGAGACCTCGTGGAGACGACGTCGGGTCTTGATCGTCGGGCTGAGAAACGTCTCCTTCGTCAACGTCGTCAGCGCCTAGCGGCTCGGGACTTCGCAACTCCTGAGTACAAGGTAATTCTGCCAAACTTTTGTTCTGGGGGTGCGTGCTCGCCAAGATTGCCGGTCCTAGAACCGTCGACTTTCCCTATCATCGACGGAGATGACCAGGGTTGTACGGTGGTTCAACGACGGCATCGTTCTTCTCCTCGCACGACAGTTTCCACCCGCGATCCGAAATCGGTGCGGATTTCAAATCTTGAGCTACTGGGCTCGGTTGTGGATCAGAACGGTATCAGGGTACGTGCTCCAGGCCGGCCCCCCTCTCTCAATGCGGCCAATCACGAGGCTCGACGATCAAAGGCCCAGAACGCTCGAACGAAATCCGAAAAAATCCCTCCTGACGCTAATCTCGCTGCTGGGCGTGCCTGGCGTTGGAGGCTAGGGTTTTGGAGACCACGGGCTTACTCCTCGACTCGTGGCAGCTGTGAGGAGGCGAACGGTGGAGACGGCGCTGCGACCATGATGAACAACAATGGCAGCGGTGTCTATGGTCCAGGGCGTGGGAACGGACCAGGCCGTGGGCGTGGTGACCGCGGTGATCGCGTCGACCGTGCCGGTCACCAGGGCCCGGGGCGTGGCGCGGGCGGGCAGGGCTTCAACGCTGGCCAGGGCTTCGCCAATGGCCCCGGCAATGGTCAGGGCTTTGCCAATGGCCAGGGCAATGGCCAGGGCTTTGCCAATGGTCATGGCAATGGCCAGTCAGGCTACGCCCCTGGGCGTGGAGGCGGTTTCGCCGGCGGACGCCAAGGAAACTTCGTCGCCGGAGAATCGAGCGGAACTTCAAATGAACCTGGCAACGCGCAGAGTCAGAATTTCGGTAATGATTTTGGTCCTTTCAGCAGGGGTTCATACGCCTCTAATTCTTACCGTAATGGCAATCAGCAGTACCGCCCTAGATCATATGTACATAGTAACTTCAATGCATCATCTAGATATGGCTATAATGGTAGATCCAATTTCAACAATTCTCGTAATGGTGGTGGAGGCAATTATGATTCGGTGATTCAAGATAGTGCAAATGTTGCTGGAATTAACCCGGTATTGCTCAAGGAGGCTATGCAGGGTGTTGTTGCGGCATTGGTGGCAGCAACACACAAAGGAGGGTCTGAGAAGACTCCAACGGTGGGTTTGGGTACTGTGGTGGCAGGGGGAGCCCAAGCTGCTGACCCTGGTATATCTCAACCTCAGCCTACAGTTACTGGAGCACAGCTGTCACATCCTATGCAGGTGGATTCTGTGCCAAAAGCTGATATCCCCAATCCAGCTAAGAAGGCAAAAAAGGTTGATAAAAATCCTTGCTTCAGATGTAAGCAACCAGGGCACCAAATTGATACTTGCACTGCACCAGCTTGGGACATATATGAATCTCCTAATCATATTTCTAGTGCTTGCCCACTCCTTCAGGCTCCTAAACCATCTGTTACTATGTATGGGTATGCAATTGAGCAACTTATGTTTTTTGAGGTACCCACAAGAGGTGCTTATAAACCTAAGGTTGACAATCTCAAGTTGGTAAAGGTGACTGTTGAAGGGGATCCTATGTCTATTCCAGAAATTGCAGAGTGTTTGAAAAGAATTGTACCTGTGGAAAATTTCCAGTGGGAGATCTACAACTTTCAGATTAATGTGTTTAGGGTCAAATTCCCTAATAAGGCTGAAGCTCAGAGGATGAAGGCTTTCCGCACTTATCCTGTGCCTGACAAAGCCTCTGATATGGTATTTGAGGATTGGTCAGCACTTGAGGACCCCTTGTATATGCTACCCGAGGTTTGGCTTCGAGTGAGAGGGATTCCAGCTGATGTCAGGACTGACTTCTTGGCCTTGTGGGCGGTGGGCACTCTCTTCGGTAAAACAAAAGAAGTGGACATGGTGCACACTAGGAAGAACAAGGAGTTGAGACTGCGGATTGGTTGTTTGGATCACACTCTTATTCCTGAGACGACTGATGTTTTCATCCAGAGAGGCTTCTTTAAGCTTAGCTTTGAGGTGGAACCTGTGGTAGTGACACAGCTTGATGGGGTTGCTGAGGTAGAGAAGGGGGATAATGATGATGATCATGACACCGATGGTTCTAATGATGATCTCTTGGATGGAGCCAAAGATATGGATATTGAAAAAACAACGAGTAACAAACAACCAAGCAATGGTAATACGAAGCAAAATAATGTGAAGAAGGTATCTAGTGCCAAGGGAGTGGTTAGTGAGCAAATTCAACACCAAATTGAGACTCCAATAGAGTTTGGTACTCTTAATTCGGGTTTGATGAGCAAAGGTATGTATGATACAAATAACCAACCAGAATTTTCATTAGATCAAACATCATCTTCATATTTAATTTCTTCTCAAAAAACTATCTCAAACAGCTCAGATTTGTTATCTCATGTGCATGCAGAAAAAGACAGGGAGTTTGTGGTGTTTAAGGATGATCAGAACTTGGGATCGGTGAAAGCTACTTCGGGATTGCTGCAACCTGCTGTTCCTGGCGTTGTGCTGCTACTGGGCAGCCAGAGTCCACATGGCGAACGGCCATTGCCGGCTTCATCGTCGTCTGGCGCGGGGTCGCCTCGGGGCTGGAACGCCTCCGCACGTGGCGAACGGCCAGTGGGGGAGACGTCCAGGCCTACTGCGGCTTCGCCTCGGGGCGGCAGCTCCTCGGCATGTGGCGTGCTCCCGTTTGCTGCAACGACAGCAGACGAGCTGTCGCCTCCTTCGCGCGCGGGCCCGCTGCTGTCTCCGTATGTCACCCTGCCGCTGCCGGCCACCTGGTCGGCTGTAGCGGGCAAAGGAGACACGCCGGCGGCAGAGGTGCCCGGTTTGGCTGCTGCTACCCAGCAGTGTCTGCAGCCGATGGTGGGGGGTCCCGCCATGGACAGCGTTTCTGCTCAGAATCTCCTGGGATCTGTTGCGAAGGGAAGATCTTCTGCGCCAAGGAGTGCTGCGGCTGTTTCTGTTGCTTCTACGAAAATTCAAGGTATAAATGTTGTTATGCAAATGCAAAATGTTCCGTCACCTACAGTGGTAATGCGACATTTTTCAGGTACTTCAACAACCCCTGTTAAAGATCTTCAAGGCAGCACAATGAAAAACCCTATGGCTTTTGATGTGGCATCTTTTGGAGGGATTGCACCTCCAGCTTTGTCTGTTCGGGCGAGTGACAGGATTCGAGCTCAGCCAAATGCGGATGCCACACAGATGGAACGGGCAATGCAGAATATCAGTCACAGACACGACCTTATTTCCACAGGTAATGACAAACACAAAACCTCGCTAGCTTCTTTATCTGATGAGGATATTTTAGTCATGGCAAGTCGCTTAGATATTTCATTGGGGAAAAATGGTAATGAAATTGCAAAAGCTGTTCAATCTATTAAAGAGGTATATGTTAAACAAAGCCTAGTTATTTTAAATAAAAATGTTGATGCTCAGTTACATAAGGAAGAGGGACAAAATAGCTTGCTAATCTCCAAATTCTCAAGTCTTACTAGAGACTTGTTAATAGAGGAGACGCGAGAAAATCTGGAGCATGATGATCTGCTCATGCCTATTATTAAACTAAGAAAAGTTAGAAAGAAGAAGGAATTTGATTTATCAGGTGTACGTAGAAGCACCAGATTTAAAAATAAATGCATAGGTTAAAGTGTCATCTATTAAAGGTATCTTTTGGAATTCGGATGGTTTTGGTGATGTTGCTAAGCATTTGTTTGTCAAAGAAAAGATAAGGGAGGAAAAATTAGATTTCATCGCCTTACTGGAGACGGGGAGATCAAACTTTTCCATACCTTTTCTAAAAAATTTGGCAAATGGTTTTGACTATTCTTGGTTCTGTCTCCCACCACATGGGAGATCAGGAGGTATTCTTGTTGGGATCAATAATGAGGCACTTCAAGTTGGTACGGTAGAAATGGGGGATTTCTGCGTCAAACTACATGTTAGATGTAAACATGATGGTTTTGAATGGGTATTAGTGCCAGTCTATGGTGCTGCTCAAGATGCTCAGAAAGCAGAATTCCTTGCTGAACTGGCCAGAATGGGGATACAGGCTCTACCCCTTCCCTAATCGGGGGAGATTTTAATATTTTAAGAAGAAAAGAGGACAAAAATAATGATAACTTCAAGCCTCATTGGCCTTTCGTCTTCAATGCCATTATTGAAAGTCTGAATCTGAGAGAGATTGCTCTCTCAGGTAGGCAAATCACTTGGGCTAATAGAAGGGATAATCCAACCTTTGAGAAACTTGACCGTGTTCTTTCGTCTGTAGAATGGGAACAAAAATTCCCTTTAGTTACAGTTAGAGCTCTGTCAAGAACTGGGTCAGACCATGCTCCTTTGATGATCGATTCGGGGAATCATGCTCATATTGGCAACAAAGCTCACTTTTCCTTTGAAACTTCATGGTTGAGACATGAAAATTTCTATGAGATAGTGAAAGCGGAATGGGAGGCTGAAACACGTGGTAATACTCCAATTGCCATATGGCAGAACAAGATCAGACATCTTAGGCGTTTTTAAAGGGCTGGGCTAAGTGCTTAAGTGGCCAATATAAGAAAGAAAAAGAAAGATTGTTAACAATAATTGATGAATTAGATTTGAAAGCTGAGTCTACACCTCTAGTTGATGAGGAAAGAGTTAAATTAAGGAAGGCTAATGATGATTTAACAAAACTTCGTAGAGATGAGGAGACAAAATGGGCACAAAGAGCCAAGGTAAAGCATATTCAAGAAGGGGGGAATAACACTAAATACTTTCATCTTATTGCTAATGGAAAACATCGCAGAAAAAAGATATTTCAATTAGAGCAAGAGGAAGGAACCATAGTGGGTGATGAAAATTTGCAATTATACATTTCGGAATATTATAAGAAGTTGTTTGGAGAACCAACTCCTTCTACCCTCACTTTAGATGAGGAGTATATGCAAGATATACCGCAATTAACCCAAGAAGAGAATGACATCCTCGTCGCTGAATTCACTGAGAAGGAAGTTAAGGATGCTATTTTTCAGATGGAGTTAAACAAATCTCCAGGCCCCGATGGCTTTCCAGCCGAGTTCTATCAAAATTTCTGGGAAGTTATCAAGGATGATTTAATGCCAATGTTCTATCAACTGCATTCAAGGGAATTACAGTTGTTTAAATTGAATTTTGGTGTTATTACCCTATTACCTAAAAAGGAGAATGCGGTTCAAATCCAGCAATATAGACCAATTTGCCTTCTTAATGTCAGTTTTAAAATTTTCATGAAAGTCGCTACTATTAGAGCTAATTCAGTTGCAGAAACAGTTATTAGCCCTACTCAGTCGGCGTTTATGCCGGGACGACATATTCTTGAAGGAGTAGTTGTCCTACATGAAACCATTCATGAACTTCATAGGAAGAAAATGGATGGCGTGATTTTTAAAATTGATTTTGAGAAGGCTTATGATAAGGTAAAATGGCCTTTTCTTCATCAAGTCATGTGTATGAAAGGCTTTCATCCTAGTTGGTGTCAGCTTGTCGAACAATTTGTGAGGGGAGGAAGTGTAGGGATCAGGGTCAATGATGATATTGGTCACTACTTCCAAACTAGAAAAGGACTTCGACAGGGGGATCCACTGTCACCTTTGTTATTTAACATTACTGCGGATATGCTAGCCATCCTAATAGCAAGGGCAAAAGAGGATGGACAGATAGGAGGTCTCATCCCTCATCTGGTTGATGGAGGAATTTCCATTCTGCAATATGCTGATGACACAATTATGTTCATGGAACATAATATTGAAAAGGCTATAAATATGAAATTGATTTTTCGTTTTTTATAAGAATTATCAGGTCTAAAAATTAATTTCCATAAGAGCGAGATTTTCTGCTTTGGTAAGGCTAAAGAGGATGAGGAACAATATAAACAACTATTTGGTTGTGAATCTGGTTCTTTACCCTTTAATTGTTTGGGCATCCCAATCCATTACAGATAATTAAAAAACTCTGAGTGGAATCCAGTGGAAGGTAGGTTTGAAAACAAATTAGGATGTTGGGCTGGGAAATTATTATCCTATGGGGATCGCCTTGTGTTGATTAATTCAGTTGTTACTAGTTTACCAATGTTTATGCTATCCTTCTTTGAGATACCTAAAGGGGTAAGAAAGAGGCTAGATTTTTTCCGATCACGCTTTTTTTGGCAATGCGAGGAAAATAAAAAGAAATATAGGTTAACTAAGTGGAACTTGATTTGTAGGCCCAAAGACCAAGGTGGTTTGGGAATTGAAGTGTTGGAAATCAAAAATTCCTGTCTTCTCAGTAAGTGGCTTTTCAAGCTGCTTTCTGAAGAAGGATTATGGCAACAATTGTTGAAAAATAAATACCTATCACAAAAAACTCTGGCTGAAGTTGAAAGTAAGCCGATAGATTCACCATTCTGGAAAGGGCCTAATGAAGATCAAGGGAGAATTTTTTAGTAGAGGGAATTTTGTGGTAGGCTCTGGAGAAGGGGTGCGTTTTTTGGGAAGATAAATGGCTAGGTGATCAGACGCTCGCAGCTCAATATCCCCAACTATACAATATAGTCCACCGTAAGCATGATACTGTGGCCAATGTTATGAGGTAAACTCCCTTAAATATTGGTTTTAGGAGAAGACTGATTGGTGATAAGTGGGATCAATGGGTACACCTATGTCAACGTTTAATGATGATAAATTTAAATGATGACCAAGATAAGTTTGTCTGGGGCCTAACATCTTCAGGGAACTTTACGGTTAAATCGATGTATGCTGATATGTTAAATGGACATACTAGATATCTTCACAAGTATCTATGGAAAATAAAAATCCCACTGAAAATAAAAATATTTATGTGGTTCCTTACTAAGAAAGTCCTATTAACCCGTGATAATCTAGTAAAGAGGAATTGGAATGGTAGTACGAAATGTTCTTTCTGTGATGCAGAGGAATCAGTTGAACATCTGTTTATTTCCTGCCCTTTTGCTAGGCTTATTTGGAGGGTTATTTTCGCTGCTTATAATATTCCACCTCCATCCAATGTTACAAATATGTTTGGAAATTGGCTCAATGGAGTTGACAAAAACGATAAAGCTAGTATTCGCATTGGTGTTTCGGCTTTATGTTGGTCAATATGGAATTGCAGAAATGATATTGTTTTTAACAGAAAGGACTCGACTAATTTTTTGCAGGTTATCCACACTATGGTCCACTGGATCCAACTATGGCGTTTCTTGCTCCCGGAGGACCAGCGGGAGTGCATGGTTTCTGGATGCAACCGCCTTCAAATGGTTGCCCATGATATTTTCTACCAAGCTACTTGGCGGCCTGTTAAGAGATTACAAGATGTTTAGAGCACTTTTTAATCTTTTACTGTTTCGATGGTTGATATTTGTATCGACCCTCGTTGATCCTTGAGTTGTAAACTTTGAATATTTAAGTTTCTAATAAAAGGCTGTGTGCATCAACCGGTGCAGAGGCCGGGGTATACCCCATTTTGAAAAAAAAAACAAAAGAGTTTGGAAAAATTCAAAAATATTTTTCATGCGGCCATTGTGTCGAGCACCTGGTGTGGACCAATCTGGTTTGGTCATACACTCAAATATCCAGAGGGTTTTAGACTAAACCATCACTCCATATGTCATCATTGACTTCTCCTTCAACCGCTTGGACAAAGCAAAGCACATGTACCACAATACCATGATGAATTTGACCAGAACATGGCCATGTCAACCCTCATGCCACTCACCATGCTCACCATGTCATACTCCCTCTATGGTCCCTCTCACCTTGTCAAATAGACGTGCCTCAGCACCCTGAACACGCCTGTACTCGCCCTGGTCGAAAAGGAGACCTGCAGCGCCTGGAACGTGACATGCCCACGACGCCCAGACACGCCAGGATCGGCACGGCCACACCCACGGGCTCTGCAGAGCATGAGCTCGCCCCGTCGCGTCAGACCTCTCCTCGCTCTCTCCTTTCACCCACTCACTCGCCACGACACCAGCTCCGTCCTAGACACCACCATTTCCCCGCCCAAGCGTTGTAGCCATCATCAACATTGACGCCTCTCCGCTGTAGTACCGCACGGGCACTAACGTCACCGCACGCTCCCGTCCACCCCCTGCTGCGCCATGACGCGCCAGAGGACCGCCAGGCCACGCTGCACTGTCCCCTTCCCTCGCCCATGCTCCTCCCCCTCTGTAGCTCCGTCACCACCACCCACCCGCCGGTGACTTCCGCAGCACCTCGTGACCCTATAAAAGAAGCACGCCCCGACCCTTCTCCAGCACACCACTCCACTCCCCTCCTTCCTGTGGCTATCCTCGACCCCTTCCCCCTCCATATTAAAGCCGCAGCCGCCCCAATTTCACCGGAGTCCGCCGTGACAGTAGCCAGACGGAGGAGACGCTCCCGTCGTCCTCAACCTCTCCCCCGACCCTCGCTGAGCTCGCCGTCGTCTTCCACGTCGATAGCCCGCCTCGCCGAGTCTCGCCGGAGCACCGGTAAGCCGCCGTCGACCCTCACTGCCGCCGGTAGGGTTCGAGCCTATCGCCCTTCTGTCGTGGAAGGAGACGCGCCTCGGCCGTTAGATCGCATTTTAATCCAACGATCACCACTCGTGCGTACCGATTCGGGTTGTAACACCTGCTGACATGTGGGGTCCGCTGTCAGGCAGCCTGCTGCGCGCTGAAGCGAAGTTGGGCCGGCCCAGTTAGTTTCCCGCGCGCCCATTGAGTTCAAATTTGATTTAAATCTTTAAACCTAAATTCAAATACTGCTGCCTGTTCAAAATTCACTAGAACAAAATCTACTGAGCCAAAATTGATGGATTTTATATTTCTGGAAAGCTTATGAAATTGTCTATCCAACCCCACTGGTGTCACACCTTAATTCTTAATAGAGCAATTGCAACAAATATAACAATGCAGTTCCTTTTCAAAATTCAAACATTTATTAAAAAACAACCAAAATGAATTTTGAGATGTTTCCAATTCTCATAATTCAAATTTCAAACACTCTAGTTGATTATGCAAAAACATGACATGGTTGTTTCATATGATCATGGGCTAAAATCAAATAATGGCTATGTAGTAATTTCTAGCTCATTTAAATTTTTTCAAATTTAGTATTTCAAAACCATGAGATGTAGCATCTCATTTAAATCACCTTTCCAAGTAATTAAATGTGAGGTGATGACATTAGTCCTCATGACCCCATATTTTATTACTTGAGAATATTAAATCATTTTTCCAAAAGTAGTATTTAAATTGTATGAGATGAAGAATATCATTAAAATCATTTTCCCAAATGGATAAATATGAAGTGGTGACTTTGGTCAACATGATCTCATACTTTATTATTTGAGGAAATTAAATCTTATTAATTTTCAATGAGAGGAAATTATTTTCCTAACATTAAATAGAAAACCCTAGTTGTTATTAAGAAATGATTGTGATGATGATAGATCATCTTGAGTGAGCCATTAAGGCTAAGTAGTCTCCTTAAGTATTGTTTGGTGATTGTTACCTCGTATCCGTTTATAGACGCTAGTACCGAAGGCTACGAGGAGGAGGAGGTCTTCTACGAAGAAGAAGAAGGAGAACACTTTGACCACTGTACCAACCAAGGCAAGCTATTACCAATGCAAGCTCTACTAATGCAAAGTGCAAGCTACCCTTGCAATACACTTTGATCGCGTGGATTTACAGGCAGAGGAATACCAGGAAGAAGACGACGCCGATGGACGCCACGATGGCCATCGACATGGCCTGCCCCAGAGGCGGCGGCTTCGGCTGCGGCCCCGGTGACTGTTGCGCCATGCCTGCGGCGACGCAGAGTAGGCAGAGAACGACAAGGAGGTTCGGGCTCACGCTCATCGCCACAACAGCCGGATTGGCCAACGGTAAATTACGTACCTGGACCCTGCTGCGTGGCTTGATTCAGCAATTGAAATTTCTTCAAACACTTTTGCAGTTTTGGCCGTTTACAAGTCTTGGCGGCGCCAGGTCGTTGGTGCCAAGCTCCTGCCACGTTTGGCCCTGACAGAGATAGTCTACACAGTACATACCTTCTCGCAATTCATGTTCACTCGCGTGGATTGCAGACTAACTATACTTGATGCAATATTGTACAAGTTTTTATCTTGCAATCATTTACTTTGTTTACCAAAGCTTTTCTTATAATTGATGTTGATCTAGAGCTATAATAGTACAAGAGCTTCAAACTTAGCCTAGAGAGCTAAAACTTAGTTAGCACCCCTCATGACTAGTTGCTAGTGCTAAAGATAAAATCTTGATCACTCTAGATGGGAACACTTGAGTCAAATGATTTTTGAAAACCTTGGAATGATAAGTCATTCTATTGAAAGTTTTGAAGGTGAATATGACTTTGAAGTGACAAGGTGACTCTTTGACAAAAACTGATGGTTGGGTTCGGATGCGATACCATTCCAATTTTTAAGTACCCCCACAATACCTGAATCTGGGTAGGGCTTAACTGGAAACTTATATATGTTAGTACGGGTTCTCTCTGAACAAGCGTCATAGGGGTTATGCCGAGGCTGCCTCCGTTGGAAGTGAAATGACCTGAAATGAGGTGAATGTCCGACCCAAGCCCTTTGCAGTTCCCAGGATGGCGGTTTGCCATGGCTGGGAGGCCAAACTCATAGGGAGAGGTGCCTGTACTAGAGTATGTAAATGAAAGGTTATGATTGGTAGTCTGCACACTGAGTGTGATAAATCAGGGCCAGTTACCCCTGACGGACTATTGCAAATATTGTGGCACAAGTGTACGACCTCTGCAGAGTGTAAAACTATTCGAATAGCCGCGTCTGCGGTCATGGACAGTTGGAAAGGCCATACTGCTCCGTCATCAGAACTTTTCAAAATGTGACTGGTGACTGGTGACTTGAACTTGAATGGTGACTTTGACTTGACTACCACCCAGTGTGGGAATGACACTAATGTTCCCACTTGAGTAAGTTTTGACAAATGAAGTGTCTTTGCTATTAAAGTGTTTATGAAATAAAACTGGCTTTGTACAAATGAACTTAGAGCTTAGAACCCATTAGAGATATTAGTACTTCTATTAGTGATAGTTTGCGAGTACTTTATAAAGTATTCACAGCTTTGTCCCTGGCTATTCAAATGTCCAGACTATGAAGATGAGAACAGAAGATGGACAGCAGGACGTCTATGATAACTAGGACTACTTCCTGACGTCAAGCGTTGCCTGTGGAACAGATGGACCGCTACTACGTTTCTTCCGCTATGTGTTTTGTAATTGATCCTTAGATCAACTGTTGTTGTAAGACTTGGATCATGAGATCCTTTGTTGTAAGACCATTATGGTTTGTTGTAAGACTTGGATCATGAATTCCAATCTATTATGTCTCGCAAAAACAATATTCCTGCGATTGCGATGTATGGCATAATAGACATCTGAAGTTAAAAATCCGGGTGTTGACAGCCTTTTCGCTTGGATCCCAAAAGAGGCGTGGTAGAGTTTGTTACATGAAAGGCACTGCTCTCCAAGAGATTCACAGTTCCACTTAGCTGAAGTATCGAAGGACTTTAGTCTCTTCCTGGTTTGGGCAAGGGATTGGAATTCTCTAAAAAGTTCAAAACCATAGGAGCCGACATGGCAGTAGTAGGATGTGTAACTAAATGTATGCAAGCAGCTGAAGGGAGCATAAAAAACCTGAAGAAGCTCATCACAACTGAAGATTTTGCCATTACCATACTGTTAGCCGTATCAAAGCAATCATTAGCATAAACCATGCAATTCAGAGCTAACACGTTGGACACATCCATCATATCAATGTTGGCCGATGAAGAGACAGAGATATTGTTTGTCCAAGCCTGAAGTGGACTATCAATTACATTATTAGACCCTGGTGGAAAACCATCTTGGTAATTAAATTCCTTGCTCAACTAGAACTGCTTGGCAATTAAACAGGGGAGGATCAGCCATTGGCAAGTCAGCAGCTTCAAACACATTAGCTGCATCCCGATGTGCAAAAGGCTCATTCACAAATTGAACATGCTGGTGTCCCTGGTTGTTTCCTGGAGCTCCATGTTGCTGATTTTGTTGCAGCGACATAGCTAATTGATGCTGATAAATCTGCTTAGCTGAAAGGTCAGGGCCGTAGAGTGGGTGGGGATCACCATTAGTAGGTTGAGGATCCCCTGGGGAGTAGCACATTTGTTTGATGGACATTCCAGTCCAAACTACGCAACATGATGACAATAATAGTCCAGATATGGCGAGCACATCCATGATGATGAATAACTAAACTTTTTGGGACAAATTTTGGTTCCACAATCCATGCCTTAGCAAGGAAAATTTTCTTGTTGCATCTAGGATCTTAACGAACTGGCACCAATGGGTGTCATACGCTTGGGCGGATTCGGGGCGACGTGGTCAGACCTTTAGTCTCGGTCCAGGACACGGTCGAGACTAAAGAGGCCTATCAAAAGGCATGTTTTCTACTAGTGTATTCTACCTCCCTCTATGTACTTCTATTTATCGGTTTTTCTATGTCACAACAGAATTTGTTAAATCTCTGTCAGCCGAAAAAGGTGCAACTCCAATTTAAAAAAAGTGCATCTTTTTTTAGTTGCACTTTTCTCACATGACTGGGACTTAAGAAAATCGACCAAGGTATAGACCAACACTGTATATATACACCATGAGAATCACCACAATAAACACGAAACAAATATTAGGGTTACACAATTTTCACATAGTGTCCTGAAAGTTCCAGCAACAACGTTAGAGCATCTCCAGTTGTGTCCCCCAAATTGTCCCCCAAACGGCGCCGGATTGAGCGTTTGGGGGACATGATTCGTTCGTGCCACGTTTGGGGGACGCGGCTGGGGCCGCGTCCCCCAAACGCCGTCCCCAAACATTAAAATACTTTTTTTGTTTTTTGTATTTTTATTTCAATAAAGAGAAGAAATATTGCACAAAGTAATACATAATTGGAAAAGTGGTTTACACAAAAACATAATTTGGAACATGGTTTTGCATAAACTAATACATAGTTTGACCCATGGTTGACACAAATATAAAATATTGCAAAAGAACTAAACCTAAATAGGCCGAGCATAGAAGGTTTCGTGTGTTCACTGCCAAGAAAGAACACTCGAGGGCACACCCAGTCATCCAAACTGGAAAATCCACCTGGTGAGGGTGCCCCTGTTGGTTCTTCCGAGGAAGAACAACCAGAAACCTTCGTGCATATATTCGTTGTGAAGAAACAACACTCATCAGTCGTCGTCCTCGTCGGTGTTGTCGCCGTGGTAATTCCGGCGGCAACGCGTCTTATCGAACACCTTGACGCTCATGTCCCTGTCGCCAAAGTAGGAGAACACGAGCACGCAGCCGGCTTCGAGGCGGTGGTAGCGCGTGAACTTCTCTCAGCCGATGTGGAGGTGCATCTTGCCGCGCGCGTCGTAGATCACGTCGACGATCCACCGGTAGCAGCCACAGTCATCCTTCCGCAGATGCAGCGAGCGCGGGCGCTCGTCGCCGGCGACGTAGTCGGCGAAGGTGTCCGTCAGCCTCTGGATACCGTGTGGGTCGCCCTTGACGACGACAATGAACTCGAACAGCACGGGGCCCTCCTCGTCCCACATGTCCAACAATGAGGACGACGACGGCGTCGCAGGCGACGGCGAGCGTGCAGCTCAGCCGCGGCCGCGGACACGACCACGACCACGGCCGCGAGCTTGGCCTCCGCCTCTACCAGCCATATCGTCGACTCTTGAGATGGTGACGGCTAGAGTTGGGGAGAGAGGCGCTAGGGTTTGCGTCTGAGAGGGACGATGAGAGGCGGCCCTTTTTATAGGCCGGAGGGAGGCGGGGGAGCGGTGGCGCTCATTAACGCCAGCACGCAGAGCTAGGCGCGATCAGACGCTTCGCTGCGCCTCTGCGGGAACTGCACCGTCGCAGCGCGCCAATAACTTTCGTCGCGAGGTAGGCGACGGTTAGATTAAAATTCAATGTGCCGCTGACGCGTCGGTTCCGCTACTCCCCGCCTCGCTTTTCGGTGTGTCCGTCTTTCCCGGAGCGTCCCTGTGTAGCGGGGACGGGCTCGGGACGTGCCGGACAACGTATCGGAGCACACCGGACAAAAATCGGGTTTAGGGGACGCGGCTGGGAACTTTTTTTGTTCGATGTGCCCCAAATCTCTTTGGGGGACGCGACTGAAGATGCTCTTAGCGCGGCATAGTGATCTACAACGCCATTGTCGACACCGCAGAGGACATGTCCATGGGGTTCACCGTCTCTGATGGTACTGCCCCCGCACGTTACGTGGTCACCAGCTCCGACAGGTTCCAGCTCATCAGCTAGAATGTCACCGCGCGCGTCAGTGCTGCAAGATGTTTGTCCCTTCATGTTTTCCATGCAGGGCGGCACCGGAGCCGAGGACTACGCGGCCTACTACTCGTGGGTGAGAGCGCAAATACATCGACTGAAATCAGCGAAGGAGACCTTACCCATGATCTTGAGTTCCCATTAACACATTTCTCCGACATCGTTGCCGCCACGGAAACTTTTCCAAGACATTCATTATCGGCCGGGAAGGATTTCATCAAGGTTTACAAGGTACTGGTTCCACTCAATATTGCTCATTTTCAGTCACCTGAGTTTTCTGTCCTAACAGTTTAGCTTAACTGGCCCCTGCGGCTGGCTGAGAGAGAACCGATCTGACGAGTGCGGCCAGGAAGAACTTGGCCGGAGCCAGATCCCCACGCCACTCTCTCTCCACGCTCTCCCTCCCGGGTCGCTCCCCCTCGGACGGCTCCGGAGGAGATCCATCTACCCCGACCCCGTTCCTCTCCACGCCTGCACCGGCCAGGCCGCTGCCGTCGCCGGCGCTGGTGGTGGTGGCGGCACCCGACCCACCAAACAGTGGAGGGCAGAGGAGGCGGCAAGTACGGCGGCGCATCTGAGCGGGGAGGTGCGGCGGCGGGTGAGCTTGGTGCGGCGGAGGAGGCGAGGAAGGCGACGGGATGCGGGGCACCGGCGGTTGAGCGGCGGTGGCGCGGCGATTTGGCGGCGGCACGGGTCCGATGCGGGCCTAGAGGACCCGGCCGTTACGCCGGACCATGCAGCGCTGCCGGGTTCCTAGCCAGGGATCGCAACCTGCTGCCGAGTCTTCTTCTCTGCAGTCGCCATGGTCCGCGTCGAAGTATAAAGGTGGCGGTTCTAGGATTCTTCTCGGACCAAGTTTGAAGATCTGTCGGATGCTTGTTCCAATCAGTCTGGGTGGATTGTCGTGTTCCGGAAGGCCCTGCCAGCGAAATTCATTGTGCGAATAATGCCTGAAGATTGCTGGATTGGGTGGTTTCGGTCGTGCGCACCCATGTTTTTTATCTGGCCGTACGGTTTCGGAGGGCGCTTCGAAGCTCTGCTGGCTGTTAATATCATGGAGCTCGTTTTCTTTCCATGGTGCTAGCGGAGAAGGTCATCAAGCCGAGATCGTTGGAATAGCTATGATGGTTGGATCTTGGTGCTAGGGTGGAATTGGCTTGGCGGTTTGTCACTTGTAAAAATGACTAGTATGTGGGGGCGACTGCACAAGAGAAGTTCAGAGTCTTATCTTTCATGGTGAAAATCCAAGGTCTGGCTTTAATTGGTTGTGTCTGGCAATGTTCTTGTTGAAGGCATTGTTTTGAGAGAAATGACTTTCTTCAGGGTGAAAACCTAAGATCTATGATCGGGCAACGACAGCATTTGTGCACTGTTTCCTTCTTGGAGGCGTCGTTTATGGAGAAGCTGAGCTTCTGGTGTTGTCTTGGTGGTGCCAGTGTTGCTGCTTCAAGTTGTGGATCTATGTAGACCTTTCTTTCTGTAATTCTTTTTCCCTTTTTTGGCTGTGTGCATCCTTTATGTCACTAGGGTATGATGTTGTTGCAAAGACAGGGTATAATTGGTATCTCCCCAACATTAATATATGCTCTTTATCGAAAAACAGTTTAGCTTAAAAATCTAGTCGGTGCGACCAATAATTCATGAGCTGAATTGACATGTTTAGAGCAACTCCAGCCGTCGCGCTAAAAGCCGGCGCTGTAAATAGCCGTTGAACAATCCAGAGCGCCATATGTGACGTGTCGGCTACAACGCGCGGCATCGCTCGTCCACGTGCGAAGAAACCCCCGCGTTGAATTTTCCCCTTCCGCTTCGCCGCCCTCCCGCAATCCCGACGATGGACGGGTCCTCCGGCAGCCCAGCGACCCCTCCCTACTCCGTCCCGCCCTCCGCCACCGCCGCCGCGTCCGCAGCGCCGCCGCCCACAGCAAACCCTAGCGGTGGCTGTGACGCCGGCAACGCAACGGCTGCTGCTCGTGCGCTGTTCGTTCCGCCGCGCGGGGCGCTGCACACAGGCGCCGCCACCGTGCAGATGGGAGCCGCGCAGGCCGCCGGCAACGCGCGGGCGGCGCCGAGGAGGAAGGTGCCGTCGAACAAACTTCCGCACATCGCCGCCGCCTCCGCCGCCTCCTCCACCGACGAACCAGACGCCGCCAGCGCCTCCGTCCGGTAACCCCGCGGGCGCACATACGGTGCATGATGAAATGCCCGAAAGGTAAAAAAAACACTACTTTTCATCCAAATTTTAGTTTAGATGCATACATAGCCGGAGAATAATGAATTTCATTGCAATGTACAGTCGATGATGACACATTCATGGAGACGATGAATGTTGGATCTTCGTTCATGCATGATGAGACCGTTGAGGGATATGAGGAATATGAGGATGTAGATGAGGAAGGAGAAGGGTTGATCGAACCTCCCCATCCCGGTCGGTCGGCGAACTACACCATAGCGGAGGACAAGTTTCTTTGCAAGACGTGGTTGACAATTGGAATGGATCCAACAACCGGTACCGATCAAACAAGAGAAACATATTGGGTGAGGATGAAGGAGTACTTCAACACACACAACACAAGTGGGAACGAGCGAACCATGCGCTCACTTCGGTCCCGTTGGTCCGGCATCAACACCGATTGCCAAAAATGGGCGGGCGTGCAAGCCAACGTCGATGTTCTTAATCCAAGTGGCACAAATGAGAATGATAGGGTAAGCCATTCTACTACTATGTTGACCATATGGCTCATATGTGAAGAATACGGTTGTAGTTCATATAGCTCATCTATTCTCTTTTGCTTGCTTTGTAGAACTCTATGGCTCAAGGATTGTTTAGGGATGTGAGAAAGAAGAACAAGAAAGGCAACAAGATTCTTGGCAAGCCATTCACCTTGCATCATTGCTATGAAGTGCTAGGGAATGAAGAGAAGTGGAAGACCCGCGGCAAGTTGGATGCGGCAACTATGGCGGCCAATGCTACCGGTGATGCAACAATCATCGATGATGATGATTCAAGTGACGAAGGCAAGAAGGAAGCTCCACTCCTCACTCGGTGAACAATGGGCGGAGGAATGTCCTTGGTAGGAAGACCGCCAAAGATATGAAGGGAAAGAACGCCGGTGATGATGACATTGCAATGGCTATGGAAAGGATTGCAAATGCACGGTTGCAAGCAAATGAAGATAGGAAGATGGCAAGAAACTTGGAGAAAGAGGCTATTGATGCTATTGAAGCTCGGAGAGCCGCTTTGGAGGAGAGGATTGCCGCCAGCGAGGAGAGGAAGTTGGCTTTGGAGGAGAAGAGGCAAGCCACCGAGGAGCATCTACGCCTAGCGGAGGAGGAGAGGAAGCTTTTCTTCATGGATACTTCCCAAATGGATGAGAGGCAAAAGGAGTACATCAACCTTGCTCGCGGCGAAGTGTTGGCCAAGAAGAGATTGTTGATGGCCAACATGAACACACCCACGGCCGGCATGTTTGGAGGAGGCATGTTTGGAGGAGGCATGCCGATATTTGGAGGAGGCATGGGAGGCATGACCGGCATGGGAGGCATCGCTGGCATGGGAAGCATGCCCATGCCCACCATGGGAGGCATGGCCGGCATGGGAAGCATGTCCATGCCCGCCATGGGAGGCATGGCCGACATGGGAGGACCAAGCTATGGAGGAGTGTTTGGAGGGACTATGGGAGGCTCGGTGAGTGGTATGTATGGGACTATGGGAGCACCACCGGGAGGCTTCGTGTCTTCCATGAATGCTACTATTCCTCCTTCAACCAAGATGACGAGGAAGAAGAAGAAGGTGTTGACTTGGAAAATGCGCAAGTGTGATATGCATTTGTCATATGCAAATGTGTGTTCCACTTTGTTCATTTGAACCATATGTCGTGTGTCGTTGTTGAACTATGTCATATTGTGTGTCGTTCTTGAACTATGTGATGTGTGTTGCACTTTGTGTCCATTTATTCATGATTTACATGTGAGTCTGGTCCTGTGAGATGCATAGTAGTGTAGAAAAGCTGTTTCCGCGCCCGCGCGCGTATTTTGGCGCCGCGGGGGAGGTCCATTTTTACCGCTCGCACAAGCGCTGCATTTTAGCGCGTCCGGCGGGGCAAAAACCGACCCAGCGTGCGTCATGCGTTTACCGCGCGGCGAAACGGTGGTATAGCGTGCCGATTTTTAGCGTGCCTGTTGGATATGCTCTTAGTGCGTGGCACAGGCGCATTCTTCACCGGAGGATTAAAATTTCCGCACGACCTGAGCGATGTAGTGCGCTGTACTGGACACATCAAATATAGCGCTTTGGCTAGGGCAAAATAAAGCACGCGCCAATTTTTTTTACAACGCAGTCTTTATTTGCAGCGACTGCTAAGTGAGGAAAAAACGCGAGCTGTGTGCTATATCGACGATTTTTACAGCGCAATCGCGGTGTACGAGTGGTGAAGTTGCTCTTATTGAATCATTTTAAAGGGGACATTAGACAGCGGCAGGTGGTTGCTGCCGAGAGAGTAAGAGCATCTCCACCGGTGCTCTCTAAATAGGCGTTGGCAGGGACGTCGGCACAGCCATATGGGGAGCACCGGCACATCATCCTCCATTTTGGGATGCTGCCCCACACCAGCGCTCCCCAAACTGGCTACCTCGATAGATCATTTGAATAAAAAGTCATAAAACATGCATATAAATTCAATTAGATTTTCAAATATGAAGTTTGGGCCAACATACGACTACCAAATTTAAATAGGTTTTTGAATATGAAGTTTGGGCCAATATACGGCCACCGAATCGCCATCATAGTCCGGCTGCAAAAACTTGGGCTTCCAGGCCAAATGATCAGATGAACGGGGTCATGGGAGGCTAAGCCTCGACGGCATCCTCATCGTCAGCGAGCACCGTTGGAACCTCCATCGTGGGAACCGGCTCCACGGGCGCTGAGGGAGGCATGAACGTTGACGGTGCCAAGGGAGGCATGAACGTCGACGGTGCCGACGCTATCATGGACGCTGACGCACCTCGCGCCGCCAGCACCTGTTGGCCGATGCGCTCGCGGTGCATCTCGTGCCACGCCCTCGCCAGTGGGTCCATCTTCGCCATGTCCGCAATCAAGATCTTGGATTCTTGAGTCATCTTGGCCAACGAAAGATGCGTCGCTCCGTTGGTGGCTTTCATGGCAGCGGCGTGAGCTTCCATCTTCGCCGCCTCCACTTTTTCCCTCTCCAACGCAATCTTCATATCTTGCTTCTCGAGTATTGCCTTCCACACACTGGCAGCCCTATCCGCCGCATCCATGTTCTCTGTTGAGAAGGAGGATAGCATCTTCTCGAGAGGAGGCGTCCATGGCGGCCAATGCCGGCGCCGCATTCCTCTCGGCCTTGGTCTTCTTGTTGCCAATGGAGCGCCCGGTGAAGGCGTCGGCGAGATCGATATGCCCATCTTCCCCGACGCCGCCCTTATTGAGAGTGAGGCGGTTGGCGTCCCATTTTTTGCAACCCTCTATTTTCTTAAAACAGTGCATGAAGAGGAAAAATTTGTGCTCGTTTTGGCTCCTGTACATCTTGAGGGCGATGCATGATTATATTAACAAGATATACTAAGATGCATTATGAAGTAGACATCATCAAATTGACACAGACAATACCCAATCCACCAACGTCTTGCCGCTCTACTTCGGGGCCTTAATCTTCTCATAGTAGCCATGGAACTTGCTATACGCCGCCTTGATGATGTTCCAACGGTGAGAGAGCGCGCCCTCGTTCCGGATCATGTGCATGGTTGCTTAGAGACCATAGTTCTTCTTGTCGTTGAATGAATCAAGGATGCGTTGTAGTAATTGCCGGCGTATTGATTGGCTCCGGTGATGGGGTAAAATCTACTTCCTTCCACGCGTAGATGAGGCATTCATCCTCCAAAGACTTCCACCTAGGACCACGAGTGCCGCCGACCCGCCTGTTCCTCTTCGGCATTGTGGTCACGCCGGTGTCGGCGTCGATCAGCTCCTCCTCGGCCTCCTCCTCCGCATCATCTTCGTCCTCGTCGGCCTCTTCTTCATACTCTTCAACGGGGGGTTCGTAGCCGTGACCATGGCATATGAAGCCGGATAGGATCTCGGCGCCGTCAATCTATACAATAAATAACCTACTTTGAGTCGCCGGCGGTGTCTACAATGCACATGACACATAAAGAGAAGGAAAAGTCACGTCGTCTTCGCCCATGGACACGTCAGACGCGCTACCGAACACCTGGTGGGAGCTCCCGCTCTCGTCGCCGAAGAGGGTGCGGGGGAGGCCGGTGCCGTCAGTAACGTGGCAGGAGGTGCTTCCCGGGTGGCGCAGATCTGGCGACGAGTTTAGGTCGACGGAGAAGCGAAAGGCGCCGCTGCCCCTCGGCGTCGAATCCAGCGAGAACGTCGCGTTGGGGTCGAAGGTCGTGTCGTCGGCGGCGTACTCTGGGGAGTAGAGGGCGCGGCCGCCCATCTGCGACAGACGCATCTGCGAGAGCGATGGACCCTCCGCGTAGTACCTCGGCGATGAGGATGAACTCGAGAACACGCCGCCCAAGTTGCGGCCGGCGAGTTGCTGGCTCCCTTCGGGCTGACCGCCGCCCAAGATGAGGCACACGTCGGCAGCAGCTGCCGCTTTCGCGGCTTCGGCTTTCAACGCCTCAGTGGTGCCTTCTGTAGTCGGCCGTCACCATGGTGCAGCGGCGTTTCTCCTCGTCCCACGCCTCATGCGACATGGTCGCCGGCTTCTCATTCGACGCATGCGCGACATGGTCGCCGGCTTCTCATTCGGCGCATGAGCGGCTTCGCCGGCACCGCCGGCGCCTTCGCTGCCTTCACCGGAGCCTTTTTCTTTGGCGGCATGACGACGGCGAGGGTTTTTCTCGTTGGAGTCTGGATGAGAGATGGAGCGGCGGGCAGGAGAAATGAGCGGCAGAGGGGAAGGGGTTTTGGGGAAAAGCATATATAATTTTGGGATGTATGGCTGACACGTGGTTCCCACACCTAAAATCATTCGCTGCGTGAGGCGCCGACGCTTTTTGGGACGCGCTAGCGTGAGCGCATTTTTGATTCCGCCCCCAAAATGGTGGTGGTAGAGCAAGTCACTAAAGAAAAAAAGGAAAAATGATAGAATTACTTAACTTTGACATGTTATTTGACATGTTATTTGTTTCAGAAAGTGCAAATATGGCTCACTATGGCGGTGCCATGGTCGACCGCCAATAAGATGAAGCAATTAATACACAGACCAATCTGACCATGGTCGGTATATTTCTCTCTCTTTTACAATGGGTATATGCTAACTGATCTGACAATCTGTTGCGATGATTTCATGCCATCTATATATTAGTCTGATTATTATTTCCTTCTCTTCTTTTACGATGATAACTAATTAATCGGATTATTTAGTTGATTTCTTTCCAGCCTTGTATTAATCTAATTATTGCAGCGTGATCTCTTGCCCAATGAAAATTGATGGAAACCAATCAGGCGAATTGATACGTACATGGAACCGTTTTTTTTTTATGAACACACATGTAATTTGTGAAAAGGATACTTATGGTATAGAATTCTGTTTAACCGATTATCGGGAAAGCTGAAAATTTATATTAATGCAGGATTTGGTCCAGTCGATTCAAGTTTTCACGGTTTGGCGCCAACCTTGATCTATCCTTCCCGCCAATCCAATTAGCAGCGCTAAACTGCTCCAGCGCCTCCTCTAGCATATAAATAGAAGAGGCCCGAGCCGTGCTCTACCACCACCATTTGATGTGCTGTACCACCACCATTTGCCGTGCTCTACCACCACCATTTGCTGTGCTGTACCACCACCATTTGCCGTACCCATGGCTCCCACAATCCCACTCTTTAATCCTCGTGCCTCCTCTAACAATCTGATTCTCATCTCTGACGAGGAGGACAACCAATCCCGACAAGTCATCGATCTCTCCGATGATGATGGCGACGTGATAATGGTCGAAGCTAACGACCAAATCGTCGTTCTCTCTGATGACGAGGCTGACGAGATGATCTCCGGCGACAATGGCGGAGCTGGTATTGACCCCAACGAATTTCATGAAACCTTCACTAGTTTGCTCTTTAACTTGTCTCATTAGTAGATGATTATCACATAACTAGTAGAGCTCAACCCAATGATCTTTTGGTCCAGCTTCGTCCCTGTCCGGCGACTCACCTGACGATGGCGACACCAACTCCGGTGACTCACCCGAGGATGGCGACACCAACCCCGGTGACTCACCTGAGGATGGCGACACCAACCCCGGTGACTCACCTGAGGATGGCGACACCAACGACACCTCCACCAAGAGGTCCAAGAGGCCCAAGAAGTACAACACATGGTGCCACCAGGACCAACACAAACTGATGGATACCATCAGGGAGATGAGTGAGAACAACTCAGGAACCATGCCCTCGGCATTGGAAGTCCTTACGGCGCTACAGAAAGATGGCTCCCCGCTCCTGCGCACCGGCAAACTTGATAAGAATACAATCTACCAGAAGATACGGCATCTAAAAAAGAAGTTAGAAAAAAAATTGCATCGCAGAGTTCCGCGGGCCGCGTGCTCTACATGAAAAAATGATAAATGAGCGCTCCATAAAGATGTGGCCAGAATTGGTTGTCGAGAAGGAGGCACAAGACGAGCAGAGGCACGCAGCACGGCCGTAGGAGGAACCAGTGTGGAGTTCATCTGATTTTTTATGTTTTTTTTGGCAAAATAAATTTTATGTGCCAACTTCATTAGACAAGAATACTCGTATCGTGTCACACTTAGATTTTGAGCAAAATATTTTATATATATTAAATAATCTTTTTTGTTCGTATGCGTTGGCTAGGAGAAACAGAACCTGAAACTTTCAGAGAGAGACCCATGGTTATGCGTTGCACGTAGCAACTTTTCTTATGCTATGTGCTTGCGCCATCCCACGAGCCCGTACTCAGAGCGAGATCATGCTTAACTGAAAACTTAACTGAAAGTGCAAACAGCTAAACTAACTGAAGCTCAACGGACACGGGTGGACAGTTTGGGTCAACCGTTCTGCCCAGCCATGGTCTGGATTCTTCCTGATTGTTTTTTACCTCATGTATTTCCTACTTATGGTGCTCTGTGATAAGAATGTTCTGTTTTGAGGGGTTTTGGCTGTTGCTTAGTTCATTGTCTTACTGATGTGTGCATCTGGCAGGAAGTAGACAAAGCCACAGCAGAGGCTCGCAAGGTAAGAGGATTGGGCAACGACAGGCTGACGCTGCTAGTGCAACTAGGCTTGCGACATGCGTCGACCATGGCCAGTGTGAGCTAGCCATTCCTTGTGCAGTGGTCTATGTCAAAAAAATTACCTTACTCACTTGTCGGTGGAAGTTTCATTGGTTTGTGAAACAAGTATCGTGCATACTCAATTTTTCTATTGCAAGCTTATATTCGGTGGGAAAATAATGATAGAGAAAAACGTATAGGTGATTCTTACTGGAAATAGTTTAAGAATATTTTCCAAGGATAGTAGTTCCGTAGTTATAAAAATATTCCACGGCTGCTGTTGTGTAGGTTTATCTAAATGAAGTGTGATTCTATAGATCTATTAAGTATTCTCAGGCGATTCTAAGGTTTATATAGTGAATTAAAAGATTCATGAAAATAATTGAAAGCTTTCTGAAGCATTTGTCTCAACACTTTCCTCTCGACATCTCAACACTTTCCTATCATTAGTTCTACCATTTTGGTGTCACCTTGATTCTTAACTGCTTTTGTTCATCTCAGCTAACAGCGACAGAAATTTTGAAGCTTACAAAGTAACCATGATAGTGTGGCTCGCGGTGCATTGAAAAATACATTTCTTGGTATGTTCTAATTTTCGAAATCGTGCTCCAGCATGCGGGTTATGTTCCAGGAAATGTATCTTAATATATTCTCGTGAAATTTTTGCAGGTTATCTTTGTCACTGAACTTACAATGAATGAATACAACTCTGCTACTAATGTTAAAAGGCTAGCAAATTACTCCAAGATGCTTACAAATTATGCCTTCCTTATTACCTTTTCCAATTGCATTATGAATTTGTTTAAATTTTGGTAAAAAAGATTTGAACTATCCACACGAGCTTTTGATTCATTTCCTTGGTCATGATGGCTCTGGCATGATGCTATGATCTTGATTCTTGAACACTAGATATATGACCTCACAACATGTGCAGGCAATAAAGATAACCCTATGCATTAGTTTAGATTGATAATTCTTGTGGTGGTTTGTTTACTCAATCAGTTCACACCTGATCTCCATAGTTATCTTGCAGGAAACCTAAGAAAGTAGCAACAGAGGCCACTCCAGTAAAAGATGTCTCACCTCGATTTTGACGGAATCCTCTTGTGCATGCTTTGCGGATCTTGGAGAACAAGGACCAATAATAGAATGTGCATGAATTGGGGTTCATTATCGTTGACCAACTGGTACCTCCTGAGCACTCAGTTTTTTGATCCCTCCATGGTGACCTACGCATAAGATTCATGCAGTTAGCTTAGCATTCTCATTCAATTATCTCTCGATATTTACTCAGCCTTCAGATGATGAAAGCCTATGACAATATTTTCTTCTGAGCATTCGGATTTTTGATTCCGTTGTTATCATCTACATATGAAATGCCTACAATTAGGTCAACCTGATCATCATCTTATTACTGGTTGCAACTACACAGCAGTAAGCTTAAGTTTATTGTGTCAGTTCAACGAGAAGCTAAAAGAGGGCCAGATCTACAGGCTCTAATCTTTCATGGTTGTTGGTCCCCGAAACAAATACTGGACAGCAAACCACCTCCATAGAATCAGGATCACTCAGCATACAGGTTATGGAGGTTGTACCGGAGTCTGAAAACTTCCGCTATATGAATACGACGCAAACACATTTTATGCTATTCTACCACGCACAGGAAACAATGTGCTCTTATTAGGTTTCCAGCAAAAAAGTCTACTTATTAAAACCCGTATTACCTACCTCTCATGCTCATTCAGTTCTCTCCTTTATTGTCCATTTTGACATATTGTTGGAGTAGTGACCATGCTAACTGAACTTATTCACGTGTAAGCTTAATGTCAACGCAATGGGATATAGAATCACATACTGAAAATATAGGTGCGACTATCCACTAACAGGCAAGGATGCAATTTTGCTTGCTGCAACTACTAAGGGTCGACCTAATTTTGTCCCTCCGACCGTTGTTGGCGTAGTGGCCAGGAAGTGCGCAGTCGTTGCTGAAGTCACACATGAGACTTATGACACTGACCCTAGAATAGTATTTCTCATTGTCTCAAAATCTCAGCTGATCAATAACCTAGCAACAACAGAGGCATCTTCTAGCCACTATAACCAAGCGATGACAACCTCAAGACAACCGTGCCGACTGATGCAGCTGGGAACACGCAGAGCCAGCTTGAACATGTAACAGACACGGAAGAAGCAAATACTAACCTAAAAGGTCCTTTAGAGACAGAGAGTGATGAGGACTGGTTGGCCCGATCTTTCACGATGCACCTTGTTGATCCATAGGACCGATAGATCTTGAACTCCCTTGACAGATTCAAGGATACTCAAGCGCATATGATTACTCTTGACAACTCAAGAACTCACACATCTTTATTGGATAACTAGACGAACGTCCGAGACGCCGTCATAGGGCCAACCCCGCAGGGATGGTGATAACTGGAACCCAAGGTTCTACATGATCTGAATCAAAACTAGACTAAACTTGATCTATCCTAACCCTAGCCGCACCTCCACTTATATGAGGGGTGGAGTGGCCGGCCAGCCCTAGTGGGCCTCTCTACCTTGGTTTGGACAGGCCCAAACCAAACTGACTCAATTTATTAAAAACCCTAATTGGCCCACATATGACCATAGACATAAAATAAGATAACTAATCTGGTGGAGTCCTGAATCGGGGCTCCACATAGGCCTCCGTGCCCATATCATCCTCCCCCCCTTCAAGAAGCGTTGTCCCCAACGCGTGAGGGTCTTCTGGAAAAGGTGACGTGATATGAACATGACACGTCCTCGCCGTCTTCAAGTCTTGCTTGCCTTCCACACCACATCCTCCCTCGCGGCCTTCTCGACTTGATACAGCACTTGGCGCCTCCTTTCTTCTCCATATGAGCTTGGACTTCGGCGCCAATTCCTTCTTCTTGCGAGGTTTTGATGGACCCTTGTGTCGCTGCACATGACCCTGCACAAGATGTGTAATTCCTGGGCCACATAGATGTCTCACACGTCCATCCTTGCCTCGATGCATCCGCGGTGTCGCGGAAGACTGGACGAGTACTCCTAGCACGGTAGTGCCGCTGCCTACTTGTCTTCACTGACGCGCTCGCCTCCCACTCCTCCCACGCGCATCTGCGCCACATGTACTGAAGTATCATCAGCACAAATATCATCAGTCTGTATACTAGCATCAACACAAACTGGAACTGTAGCACATGCTGCAACATCCACATCAACAACAAGTGTAGCTTCATCCGGCTTGTCACCAACAAGAACTTGCTTGTCATCTACAGGCTTGGCTGAAACATCACCAACATCAATGCTCGGAACATCATGCACATTATGCTGCACATTAGGCTTGTGCAACTTCTCTTTATGCACCACTAACTCCACATCGGACTTGATATGATCATCACCCATAGGCTTCAAAGTCCGCTGTTTGCCACCATGCATAAAAGAATATGTATTTGCTCGCCCGACATGTGTCACATTGCGATCATCTCGCCAAGGACGCCCAAATAGCAATCCACACACCTCCAATGGCAACACATCACAATCGATCTCATCAACATAATCACCAACTGTAAATGGCACACGCACCTTGTGAGTAATCTTCGACATACCACGGCTATTCAACCACTCAAGGCGTTTAGGTTCGGGAAGACGCCATGTAGACAACCCCAACGCTGCCACCATCGCCTTGCTAATGCCATTAGTACGGCTTCCACCATCAACCATCAACTTGCAAGCCTTGCCCTTGATAAAGCAACGAGTACGAAACAAACTCCACCGTCGACTCTTGTCAATTGTCTTGCAAGCATCACCTTGTACCTTCTTGAGTTGCATATTCAGCCCGCTCAATGGTACATCCGCCTCAACGATCATGATAGCGCTCTTGGTATCGAGCCAAGTTTCCTCTCCTCTGAAGATTTCACCTCAACCTTAGTGACTTGTTGGTAGTGGAACAATCCCTGAATAGGAACTATGCACTTGTCCACTTCCTCTATTGCATGCACAACTCTGGACGACTGCTTACGCGGCTGCAATGGTAACCCAAAACCACCACGAAGAAACTTTTTGAAGTCCGCCCAAGTATAAGCATACTCGCCTCTATCAACGGCATCATACCAATATATGTCCAACTCGGCATCCACACGCCTGTGAGCTAGAAGACAGGCATCATACCCAGTGAACTTCCCTTTGTAGCGACGACATCGTTGGAAACCCAACTCCATGTACTTCTCCCATTCTTCGTACTGCTCAATTGTCGCGTCATGGCATAAATACCACTTTAGGCCTGACACACAATGCGGTACGTCCTCCCAACGGCGGATATCAAGGTAATCATTGAAAACATCACCGGATTTCGTGCCACGTGAACACCGTATGCCACGCACATCGTCTCCAAATGAAGCAACAACAGTAGTAGCATCAAGGAGCATCGCCGGAGAAACGAGAACAGCGGTAGCTAGTATTGTTGAAGAAGCAACCACGATAACAGGAGAAACCGCCGGAGGAAAAGCCGCGAGGAACAGACGCCGTCCCGGCCCGGGACCCGGTTGGACCGGCCTCCGGAGCCGGCCTGCCGGTCTCCGGCCCGGTTGACCGGTCGCCAACCGGATCGGCTGCCTCGTGCGAAGCAAAAGCTGGAAATTGGCGAATTTCCGAACTTCCCGGTTTGCGGCCGGTTGGCCGGATTTTACGCCGAGCTGCCGGTCAACTGGCCGGTTGGACCGGAGTTTACGCCGAGCTGCCGGTCACCGGCCGGTTGGACCGGAGTTTACGCTGAGCTGCCGGTCCATCGGCCCGGTTGACCGGATTTCGACCAGATTTTTCCTGGTCGCGAATTTTCGTCTTCTTCCCGATTACGGTCGCGATTTTTCGCGATTTTGACCTCCGAAACAGCCATGGATGACCTCCAAACTCCACCAAACAATGCCAAACTTCCTCCAACCAAACTCCTTCGACCGAGAGCCAAACTCCTCCGATCTTAGAGCTAATCTTCTCCGCAGCAAACCGATCCAAAGAGATCGATCAACAAAACCTCGCCGTGAGCAACCCAGAAAGCTGATACCACATGATACGGTGGATCCAAGCCGATCCTCCTAGATTGATGTCCGATCTTTCACAGCGAGAACCTGGGGTAGAGAATCCTCCCAACAACGCGATGAACGCAGCCTGGAGAAGAGGGAACGAATCCAGCAAGCAACGGATCGATGAACGATACGCCTCAAACCAAGAGCTAGATAATCCTTGATGAACACAAGAACCTTCGCGGCGGATAATAGTATAGATAAACGGCAGCGCCGTACCCCCGGAGGGATGATACACGTGAACACACGCAACTAGGTATAACCTAACTTTTAGACTTAATCCTCGTATCTATGGCTGTCCTAGTGTACCATGCCTGGATAAACCTGGCTCTGATACCACATGATGAGGACTGGTCGGCCCGATCTTTCACGATGCACCTTGTTGATCCATAGGACCGATAGATCTTGAACTCCCTTGACAGATTCAAGGATACTCAAGCGCATATGATTACTCTTGACAACTCAAGAACTCACACAACTTTATTGGATAACTAGACGAACGTCCAGAGACGCCGTCATAGGGCCAACCCCGCAGGGATGGTGATAAGCTGGAACCCAAGGTTCTACATGATCCGAATCAAAACTAGACTAAACTTGATCTATCCTAACCCTAGCCGCACCTCCACTTATATGAGGGGTGGAGTGGCCGGCCAGCCCTAGTGGGCCTCTCTACCTTGGTTTGGACAGGCCCAAACCAAACTGACTCAATTTATTAAAAACCCTAATTGGCCCACATATGACCATAGACATAAAATAAGATAACTAATCTGGTGGAGTCCTGAATCGGGGCTCCACATAGGCCTCCGTGCCCATATCAGAGAGTCCAATGTGTTCTAATGTTCTTCGTACCAAGACATGAGCCGGACGACCAAAAGTAAAAAAAAAAAGAGAGTTGTGTCTGCAAACAAAACCACAAAAAAGAAACTATATTTTATTTTCAATTCGTATTGCAGACCAAATCACGCTGGTCCAGCCAATGGGCTCTTTAGGGAGAAGCAGAAATCCTAGCTTTACATGGTGGCCTATCGGTTGCACACTTTATATATCACTGCAAAAGAACACTAGCTGCACAGCCTATTCTTATTGAAACTACTGCCAAGACTGCAACCACAACACATGACCATATCAAACACACTAGCAAGAAGATCAACGATGAGGCTACAGATGTGGTTTCCCATCAGTTTGCTAACTTTTACATTCAAGACTACAATGTATCTATCTTATGTAATGGTAACTTTTTTTATCTTATGTAATGGTACCTTAGATGGACATCCTCATAATCCTCTGAGATTGCTTACCTAAAACTTTATGTATAATTATCCACTGCATGAAACCTTACGTATAATTATCCAGTACCTAGAACTTCATGTAAAGCTTAGCAAGTGATGCAGTAGTTTATTAAATATGGAGTTTATCTTCTTTTTATTTCTTTCCAATGATGCAATACTAGGCATGAGCATTCGCATATCTCTGTGCTCTTTATTTCTTCCAAATGATGCAGTCATAGGCATGAGCATTCACATATAATATAGGCATCTACTTCCTGCCAGAAGGCAGGCACATTTTGTGTATCTCTCCTCCCAGTAAAACTACCATGTGTTATATGCATTTCAACTTGTAGACTACCTAAAAAGCGCATACGTACATGCAGAAGTAAAACAACCTGATAAGACAGGGAGCACTGCCACTAGATACAACTTTTAACAGCCACTACTATTGCTTCCTTAGATATGTACATGTAAAATAAACACTCAGTAAATAAGCGTATACATATAGCTTCTTGCTATCAGCCATGTGTCACGCACACATGGAAGAGTAAGAGTTTAACAAATTATAATCCAGATATGAAGAGGCCACAAAGAAATCAGTACTGTGGACAGGGAGCACTGCCTTTGTAGTTCATATTTGTATCTCTGCTTTTAGCACTTGGTGATCGAGTTGGATTGACCACTCTCTTCAGGCGGAAGCAGCCTTCGATGCATACTCCGCGCGCACTACCAAGCACTCAAGCAGTGCATCGGCTGCAGCCAAGGACTGGTGCACGTCAGCATGAGGACCAGATTGGTGGGAGACTGCGAACTAACACCTTTGACTCGTGCAGCACCATGGCTTAGGACATCTACAATGTAGGCGCTTAATCCAGGTGCTAGGATCCTTTTCCTTGTAGTTATACCAAAACCCCGATCGATCTCAGGATTTAGTGTGTCGATGCGAAAAGTTGTGTCGGGCGCTAAGCCGAATTTTTTCCGCAGTACCTTGAGCGACGAGCGGCAGACATTAGGAAAAAAATAGAATTGGAGGGTCATAATACTCCTTCCTCAAATGGAGTAGACATGTAGAAGAGAGAAAACAACAACAACATCAAAGCCTTTTCCCATGCAAGTTAGGGTAGGCTAGATATGAAACCCAACAGAAAAGAGGACCAAAACAAGGAGAAAGAAAGAAAAAGAAAAAATAAAGGAAAGAAAAAAAAGGGATAAAAGGAAAGAGAAAAGAAGCGAGTGACTAAGGTTCCGGCACATGGATCGCTGATCTTCATGCAGTTATCAAAAGCCAAGACTTTAGGTACATTCCAATCCCACAGGTCTCTTTTTATCGCCTCCGCCACATCAACTTTGGGCGTCCTCTACCCCTTCTAGTGTCCTCCATACTCTTTAGAGTTCCACTGGAGGCCTCCGCTGGATATGCCCAAACCACCTTAGTCGGTGTTGGACTAGCTTCTCATCGATCGGTGCCACCCCTAGCCTATCAATAATTACCTCGTTCTAATCCGGTCATTTCTTGTATGGCCGCACATCCAACGCAGCATGCGCATCTCCGCGACACTCATTTGTTGGATATGTTGTCTTTTAGTGGGCCAACATACTTGCCCCATAAAGCATCGCCGGTCCGACAAGCTGTCCTATAGAACTTACCTTTTAGTTTTTGTGGGACCTTCTTGTCACATAGGATACACGATGCATGCCTCCACTTCATCCACCCTGCATTGATCCTGTGGCAAACATCCTCATCGATATCACCATTGCTTTGCAACATTGGTCCCAAGTAACGGAAGGTGTCCCTCTTGGGCACTATCTTTCCTTCTAAGCGACATCTCCGTCTTCGCCACCAACACCACTAAAGTCACATCGCATGTACTCAGTCTTGGTCCTGCTAAGTCTAAACCCATTTGACTCCAAAGTTTGCCTCCATAGCTCTAACTTCCTATTCACGTCGGCCCTAGTTTCATCTACTAGCACCACATCATCAGCAAAGAGCATACACCAAGGAATATCTCCTTGTATATCCTTGGCCACCTCATCCATCACCAAGGGAAACATGTATGGGCTCAAGGCTGACCCTTGATGAAGAAAAAGGCAAAAATGATGGAACCACACAAGATCGGGTGGACATTCCTAAGGAACCTTCACACTACTAAACATGTGGGCATTCCTAAGGAACCATCCCAAATGGGCGAAGAGCTACAAGCGATGATTGCTTTTAATATTCTTCTCAGTTTTCCAATAAGATATGTTCATTTCTTTGCCTTCTTACAACTAGTTTCATTTGTATTGAGAATTTTATGATGAGTGATCGATGTTCCTCTCGTTTGCATATAAGTTTCCATTTTATGTAACTACTATGTGGACAAAACAATGCTCACATTACTAGCATATATGCATTAGTTACAACAATTAAAAGATGTAGTACAAAGTAGTGACTTTGTAGGGCATGCACAGATTAATTAAGTCCATGAATCACCCAAAGAGGCCAACGGGAAAAGATACATAAAGTTTTGAACTCGACCTTGGTCGGAATCCAATTGAAGCAAAATCACAATAGCAGGCTTCCTCTCTCTTCTCCTCATGACAGATATGCATCGAGTTAAGTTATCTCCTCTTACTGCAGTGCAACACTAGCACAATGCCGTGACCCACATCCCTTCTGCTCTGCTGCACAGATTTAATCAATTGCCGGGCGCTTGGACAATTTTCTTCCACACGACCCGTATCGGCGAGCATCCGGCGCTTGGAAAAGAAAACCATTGGAGACTCGACGAGCCTTTCCTCAACCGTTTAACGGAAATCCAGCTGAATCACAGGGAGGCGGAAGCTCTCCATAATACATTTAACCAACAGAATCCATCAAAAAAGTTTGGTACTACAGCTGAATCAGCGGAAACTTGTTGAAGCGGTACTCTAAATCTCTGGGCTTCTCCCAGCTGCAAACCTGAAACATGTGCACGAGTGAAGAAAAAAAAATTGGAATTGCCACAACCATACAGGATGCATCAGTTATGGCAGCTAAAAGATGTAGTAGAAAGTTGTAATTGCTCAATGAGCTGATGAGAGTAATTTACTGCTTCTCCATACCTTGCAATGGACTGAATCTGCTCGATGCCTAGCTGATGAGAGTAACTTACTGCTTCTCCATAACTTGCAATGGACTGTAATCTGCTTGATGCCTAGCTGATGAGAGTAATTTACTGCTTCTCTATAACTTGCAATGGAGATTTCATGAAGTAGAGTCAGCTTATACGGTGCATCAGTCATGAAAACATAATACATCTCTAAATGAGATACTAAATACTGATTTTAGTTTGGACATTAACAAATAATAATTCGATTGCACCTACTGGCTGAACAAGCTATGAACAAGGAACAAGAAATAATCAATTGCATCATCATCGGTATATGTGAGAACAAATTCGTCACTGGGACTGAACTCAAAAGCATTTGCAATCTTTGACAAAAGTATCACAGGAATTACAAAAATTGATAGTCCCCGTGTAAATCTGTAACAAGAGATATACATGAGGAGGAGGGAACCTGCACTTGCTCCAAGGATGGCAGGGCCATGGAGTCGAGCCTGGGCGGCGCCTACGGCACGGAGAGCCGTCTGCCGATATTTCCGGCGTGAACGTGCGCATCAGCCCGCCGAGCGCGCCACCCTGCACGGCCCGGCCTCGATGTGGGTGGCCGAGCTTCTCCATCCACGCTCGCACCCCCGTCTCCAGCGACCTGAAGCGGCCGACTCCACCGCCGCGGTCGACGAGGAGGCCATCGCCACCAGCGTCTGCCTCTTCTGCCCCACCCTTACATTCTCGAAGCTGCCCGCTGCTCCGGCGAGGTTGCTCAGCGGTGATGATTTATCCCCTTCCTCGGACGCGAGGAATCGACCGGAATGGGTGAAAAATTGCGAACTGGAGTGCACGGTCACGCCAAATCGCGAAACCAGGGGACACGGCGCACCACCGGCGAGCGGGGTTGACAGGGCCGGTCCACACGTATTCAGGGCCCTGGGGTAAGACGGCGAGAACGGGCCCTTGTTGACATTTTTTAGAATGCTTTTTAACTCACATAACATATATTGAACTACATGTTGCAAGTAAGGAAACAATATAGTTATACAAAGACCGCTCTCTTTTTTCAAAAAGCCTACCCAATCTATCCATATTACTCAACGGCAGTGCAAAAACTTCCAATAGTACAAGTTATAAATAGCGAAGACTACAAACACTTGAACGGGTCAAAGATGCGTCTAGGACGCGTTTAGTTGCACGGGTTGATTTGCTGCATGACTCCACCAGCGAAATAGGAGCCCCTGCGATTCACGAACGGGTCATGGACCAGGAAAGCCGGGTAGTTTGGTAGCATGTGCGATCTTTTGCGCGTCGAAGAAGGACCCCAATCCCCATCGTTTGGTTGTCCGTTTTCAGCCCATCTTGCACGCAAGAAACAGGAATCAGCTGTTTGGTTGCTCAAATCACGGTTCCATATCCTTACCACAATTCAAATAGGGTGAGATTGGTTTACATGTAGGATTCAGCCGCTCAAGTACAATAATCGGCTGATCTGCGAATACTCCAGAGTCGACGACCAGCTGCGGGTGACCAAAGATAACCTGCCGACGGATTCTCTGAACAAGAGGATCCGGACACTCTGAAGCTCACCCGGGGCCAGGAGGTCCTGGAGATCAACAAGGACGTGTACATCAACAACAAGTGCCCTCCGGTGCATTTTCTCACTTAGTCATTTTGCTTTTCATATTTGAAATATTCTAACTTCTTCAACGCTTCCTCTTTCAGCTCAATTTTTTGGCGAAAGATGGTTTCAAAGATGTATTCCGCCTACCCACTAACGCCGGAAGGGCGGAGGAGGATCCGGAGGACGAAGACGAGCGGGAAGAACAAATTCCCAAGAAGAAAGTTGCCCCTCTTGCTCCAAAAAGTCCCCGCGCCAAGGTTTCGCGCACCGAGGCCGGAACCAGCGGCGAGGCCTCCGCCAAAAAGGCAAGGACCAAAGCTCCTCCACGCCTCGACTCCAAGAAGGCGGAGCGTGACCGCATCAAGCTGCTGGCCACAGCCGGAAGATGGTCACGCCCGCAGCTCCCCGGAGCCACGTAAGTATTCCGAAATATAAACTCTTAGTTGTGAAGTTAAAACTTTATTGCTTATGTCTTTTCTTTACTTGATGTAGGAGCTAGAAGATCATGACGGCGTGCAAGACACACGTCCGTTGGGAACCCCAAGAGGAAGGTGTGATGCGTACAACAGCAAGTTTTCTCTCAGTAAGAAACCAAGGTTATCGAACCGGTAGGAGTCAAGGAACACGTGGAGGTTGTTGGTGGCGGAGTGTAGTGCGGCGCAACACCAGGGATTCCGGCGCCAACGTGGAACCTGCACAACACAATCAAAGTACTTTGCCCCAACGTAACAGTGAGGTTGTCAATCTCGCCGGCTTGCTGTAAACAAAGGATTAAATGTATAGTGTGGAAGATGATGTTTGTTTGCGAAGAACAGTAAAGAGCAGAGTTTGCAGTAGATTGTATTTCAGATGTAAAGAATGGACCGGGGTCCACAGTTCATTAGTGGCGTCTCTCCCATAAGATAAATAGCATGTTGGGTAAACAAATTACGGTTGGGCAATTGACAAATAGAGAAGGCATAACAATGCACATACATATATCACGATGACTACTATGAGATTTAATTAGGGCATTACGACAAAGTACATAGACCGCTATCCAGCATGCATCTATGCCTAAAAAGTCCACCTTCAGGTTATCATCCGAACCCCTTCCAGTATTAAGTTGCGAACAACAGATAATTGCATTAAGTATGGTGTGTAATGTAATCAACACAAATATCGTTAGACAAAGCATTGATGTTTTATCCCTAGTGGCAACAACACATCCACAACCTTAGAACTTTACGTCACTCGTCCCAGATTCAATGGAGGCATGAACCCACTATCGAGCATAAATACTCTCTCTTGGAGTCACAAGTATCAACTTGGCCAGAGCCTCTACTAGCAACGGAGAGCATGCAAGAACATAAACAACATATATGATAGATTGATAATCAACTTGACATAGTATTCCATATTCATCGGATCCCAAAAAACACAACATGTAGCATTATAAATAGATGATCTTGATCATGATAGGCAGCTCACAAGATCTAACATGATAGCACAATGAGGAGAAGACAACCATCTAGCTATCTGCTATGGACCCATAGTCCAGGGGTGAACTACTCACACATCAATCCGGAGGCGATCATGGTGATGAAGAGTCCTCCAGGAGATGATTCCCCTCTCCGGCAGGGTGCCGGAGGCGATCTCCTGAATCCCCCGAGATGGGATTGGCGGCGGCGGCGTCTCTGGAAGGTTTTCCGTATCGTGGCTCTCGGTACTGGGGTTTTCGCGACGAAGGCTATAAGTAGGCGGAAGGGCGGAGTCGGAGGGCTGACGAGGGGCCCACCCCATAGGGCGGCGCAGGCCCCTCCCTGGCCGCGCCGGCCTATGGGTACGAGCCCTCGTGGCCCCACTTCGTATCCCCTCCGGTCTTCTGGAAGCTTCGTGGAAAAATAAGACCACAGGCGTTGATTTCGTCCAATTCCGAGAATATTTCCTTTGTAGGATTTCCGAAACCAAAAACAACGAGAAAACAGCAACTGGCTCTTCGGCATCTCGTCAATAGGTTAGTGCCGGAAAATGCATAATAATGACATAAAGTGTGTATAAAACATGTGAGTATCATCATAAAAGTAGCATGGAACATAAGAAATTATGGATACGTTTGGGACGTATCACGCATCCCCAAGCTTAGTTCCTACTCACCCTCGAGTAGGTAAACGATAACAAGGATAATTTCTGAAGTGACATGCTATCATAATCTTGATCAATACTATTGTAAAGCATATGAGATGAATGCAGCGATTCAAAGCAATGGTAAAGACAATGAATAAACAAGCTGAATCATATAGCAAAGACTTTTCATGAATAGTACTTTCAAGACAAGCATCAATAAGACTTGCATAAGAGTTAACTCATAAAGCAATAAATTCTTAGTAGAAAGCTTTGAAGCAACACAAAGGAAGATATAAGTTTCAGCAGTTGCTTTCAACTTCAACATGTTTATCTCATGGATAATTGTCAACACAAAGTAATATAACAAGTGCAATAGGTAAACATGTAAGAATCAATGCACACAGTTCATACAAGTGTTTGCTTCTAAGATAGAAAGAAGTAGGTAAACAGACTCAACAATAAAGTAGAAGATAGGCCCTTTGCAGAGGGAAGCATGGATTACTATTTTTGTGCTAGAGCTTTTCATTTTGAAAACATAGAAACAATTTTGTCAACGGTAGTAATAAATCATATGTGTTATGTATAAGATATCCTATAAGTTGCAAGCCTCATGCATAGATTACCAATAGTGCTCGCACCTTGTCCTAATTAGCTTGGATTTACATGGATTATCATTGCATAACATATGTTTCAACCAAGTGTCACAAAGGGTACCTTTATGTCGCCTGTACAAAGGTCTAAGGAGAAATATCGCATTTGATTTCTCTTTTTTGATTATTCTCAACTTAGACATCCATACCGGGTGACATAGGCATCCCCAATGGGCCTGCCGAAGAAGGTACCCAGGGTTTATTAAAGGCCCACGAACCGAAGGATAAGAAGATTCGGAAGCCCAAGATACTATTAAGAAAAGCTAGAGTTGTAATAGGAAGCATTATTTGTAATCTTGCGGGACGAATTAGAAACCCTCCCGGACTCTGTAAACTTGTGTATCACGAATCCCTCGGCTCCGCCTCCTATATAAGGGGGGGGGGGTCGAGGGACAAAGAAAGGATCGAATCATTGTTTCACAAACCCTAGTTTTTACATCGTCGAGTACTTTTCGGCTGAAACCTTCGAGATCTACTTGCCCTCTACATTCAACGAAACCCTAGTCTACAACTCGTAGGCATTGACAAGTTAATACCTTGTCAATTGGCGCCGTCTCGTGGGATCTAGAGGCGACAAGGAGCTGATCTCGATGGCACGTTCAAGATCGTCGACTTCGTCGGTAGCAAGCAACATCATGGACAGAGGTAAACAGATCGAAACTGGTCTCGTTGATTTTGTTCCTCACCCGCCCTCCCGTTTGGATGCATATGCGTATCTGGAGGAGCCCATGGAGATGACGTTCGGAAAGTTTCACTTCCGCGTCGAGAAAGAAGGAGCGTATCGTATCGAAATTCCGATCTCGTCGGGATTATCGGCGGTCGATTCTGATCTCACGAGTTCAACATCGTCAACCAAGTCAGGCGACGAGGAAACTTCATCGCCACACTTCATCAACACCAGAGCAAGCGAAAAACTCGCCAAGATCTTCAGCGACATGTCCTTCGAGTCATCGCGGACTCCGATATAGCGATGACTCGAGTAGCATCGACGGCTTCAACTTCATCGACGGATCCACTACCGTTGGCAAGGTCTTCACCAATCTCTATGATGGTGTCACCAAACCCGGCAAGGTTCAGAATCCAAAATACCATCAGATTTACGCCATTGGGGAAGCAAGTCCCGATCGGAGGAGACATCAGAGGCTTTCGACGAATTGGGAAATCCATATGTCGATCCCTCTGACCTAAGGCGAGGTTTGGGCAATAAATATGTTGAGCCTACACCACATATTAGGGTTCAACTCCCACAAGCAGCATGGGATAGAGCCGCAAGAGCTATGGATGGTTCAGAACCAATGGCGACAACTGCTACGGCGAAGAACTGCAGGCCTACCAATATAGGCTCGCTCGAGTCTGGAAGAGAATTGGAAAAACAGAGCCAGTTGCTTCGAACGAGAAGAAGGAGGCAGCTTCGCATCAAGCGGGCGAAGAGCGGAGTTAAGTCGACAATCAGGAACTTCGGGAGATAGCCACGGAGAAGCTCGAAGGAGAGCAAGATCTCGGCTGCAAAATATACCTGAAGCTGAAAGAGAGACTTTAATTAAACCTCGATATGTCTTTTATGTCAATCGACACGAGGTGGAATATTATTCCAAAAACACCGCAAGCAGGATACATGGCAACGCAAGCTTTCATCCTAGCGTCCAGGCCACTTCCCGGGGATCCAAGAGAAGCGTTGTATAACGTGGCCATGGCAGGGTGTGGAGCCATGGGAGCAGCGTTCGCAGCCACACCTCCCGAAGGAACTGCAAGACAAAATAGCCCGAGACCTACTGCAGCAGTGCAAGATCCACCAAGAGAAAGTGGAGTCAGAGATACGGCGACTCAAGCCGGAGGTAGATAGAGCGCGACAAGATAGAAGAGAACATCGGCAGTCACCGAGAACTTGCTTGAAGAAGATATGTGTGGACTCCGTGTTTTACGCGACGGGTCCGAAAAACTCGAGTCCCATCGGGATTCAAGTTACCCGATAGTTTCAAGAAATTTGATGGCCTGCAAGATCCCGAGGATTGGCTAGTCGACTACCTCGAGACGGTAAAATTGATAGGTGGAACCAGAGCAACAGCCATGCAGAGCATTCAAATACACTTGAGCGGAGCCGCAAGATCGTGGATAAAGAAGCTTCCCCCAGGCTCCATCGACGAGTGGGACAGTTTTGAGGACGTGTTTGTCAAGAACTTCCGATCAACCTGCAAAAAGCCTGCGACACTAGAGGAGTTGAGATCATGTCGACAAAAGCATGATGAGTCAATGAGGAAGTACATTCAAAGGTGGAACATCATCAAAAACTCGAAAGAAAATATATCTGACGAGAGAGCGATAGATGCGTTTGTAGCAGGAGTTCGACGAGGAGATTTTGTGGAGGACTTGGGAAGAACCAACCCAAGGACAATATCAGCATTAATGGAAATAGCAAACGAGATGGGCAGATGGCGAAGATGATGTACATAATAAACGACACAGGTCACCAGAGGAGGACCGCAGTCGAAATTTTCAAAATAGACGACGATTTCCTCGGCAATTTTCGAGTTACGATGCCCCTGGCCAAATATCGGCTGGGTTTCGAGGAAACAATGGAGGAAACAATAGAGATGATTATCAAAGGAGTAATGCACAGCAAGGCGACAATAGAGATGACTCTCGGAATAACAGGCAAAATAGCGGGTCAAGGTTTCAAAGACCTTTTGTAACTCCCGAAGGTATGATGAACGGGCCATGCCAGATGCATTTTTATCTCGACAACAATGGGAAAAGGCAGTCAGGACATCTGCAGAAGGACTGCCGCAATTTTCAAGCAATGTTGAGGGTTGCAGGGATAGCTAATGCTCAAGCAACAAATAGAAACCCCCAGGGGCCCAGGAGTGAGATCCACTTACCACCTCCTCCCGCGATCACGGACGAAAATCGACACCATCTCAGAATAGCGGCAGCACCACAACCACCTCCATACGTTGATCCTAACTCCAATGGTGCGGTCTCGATGATTCGGAAAGCCGAGCCATCTAATAGGGCTCGGAAGGTAATTTCGCAGCAAGTGTTCATGGCGAGAAGATGCTTCCACCAACGGTAGAGTACCTAAATTGGTCGGGACAGGACATTGGCTTCAGAATTGCGGATCACCCGCGAGCAAGTTCCTCGACCAGGAGCGATCGATCACTTATCTTACCAGCAGTGATCGCGAGGATTCGACGTATCTCGAGTTTTCATAGATGGAGGCAGCGAGTCTAAACCTTATGTATGCGGATACACTAAGGAAGATGAACATATCCACGGCAAATCTAAAACCAACCGACACGCGTTTCCATGAAATTACACCACAGAAGCCGAGTTATCCGTTGGGAAGGATCAATCTCGACGTTCAGTTTGGGACTCGAGAAAACTACAGGATAGAAAGGTTGGAATTCGAAGTTGTGGATTTCATGTCGCAATATCACGCCTTGTTGGGACGACCAGCATATGCCAGGTTTATGGAGGTACCACATTACACGTATCTGCTATGGAGGTTACCAGGACCCAAGGGACCAATCACAGTCAAAGGAAGTTTCACGTTAGCCGATAAATGCGACAAGGATTTTCATCGATTGTCAGAAACTTTCGGGATGCAAGCGAGTATATGGCGTCAAGGCTTACAAGCTGATTATGACGTGTTGCCAGATGTAGGAAGGCCTCTCATAGAACCAACCTTTAACACGACAAAAGATTCTAAGGAGGTGCAGATTCACCCGACAGATCCGAAGAAAACGACGTCCATTGCGACAGACATGGACCTCGCATAGGAAAGCGCGCTCGTCGAGTTCCTCCGTGAGCACTGGAAAATCTTCGCACGGTGTCCAGATGACATGCCAGGAGTACCCAGGGAACTTCCCGAGCACCACCTAAACTTGGATCCAATAGCGAGACCAATCAAGCAACCTTTGAGGCGTTTTTCGGAACCAAACCGCATAGCTATGCTGTCAGAAATTGATCGACTAAGAGAAGCTGGTTTCATTAAGGAGCTGCATACAGAGGCCACATGGGTAGCAAACCCAGTGCTGGTCCCGAAGAAAAACACTAAAGTCCTTCGCATGTGTGTCGACTTTACGTGTCTCAACAAACACTGTCCAAAGGATCACTTTCCCCTCCCAAGGATCGATCAAATTATCAACTCCACGGCAGGATGTGAACGTCTTTCCTTCCTGGATGCATACTCTGGTTACAACCAGATCAGATTGAAAGAAGAGGACGAGGTCAAAACAACGTTCATTACACCTTACGGCGTGTTTTGTTATAGAAAAATGCCCTTTGGTTTGAAAAACGCGGGAGCAACATATCAGCGGATGATGCAGAAGTGCTTAGCAACACAGATTGGGAAAACGTACAAGTATACATTGACGATGTCGTCATAACATCAAAAAAGGGGGCAACGTTAATCGAGGACTTGAAGGAAACCTTCGACAACCTCGATAAATTTTGTCTCAAGCTGAATCCGACGAAGTGTTCTTTCGGCGTCCCTGCAGGAGAACTTCTCGGGTTCTTAGTTTCAGCAAGAGGGATTGAAGCAAATCCCGAAAAAATCCAAGCTACCGTAACGATGAGGAAGCCAACGAAGTTGAAAGAAATACGACGAGCTAGCGGGCGAGTCGCAGCTTTAAGCGGATTCGTCGCCGAGGTTGGGAGAAAAGGCGTTACCGTTTTACGCCTTAATCAAACAAGGAGAGAAGTTCCGAGTGGAATGAAGAGGCGAGATAGAGCCTTCGAGGATCTTAAACGCACAATCTCAACACCACCAATCTTGGTGGCGCCTAAAGAAAAGGAACCTCTCCTGTTATACATTGCGGCTACACCCCAAGTGGTCAGCACGGCACTCGTTGTCGAAAGAGAAGAAGAATGAAAACTTCATGGAGTGCAGAGGCCGGTATATTTCATCAGTGAAGTTTTATCACCTTCAAAACAGCGGTACCCGCAGTACCAGAAACTAGCATATGGAGTGTTTACAACCGCAAGAAAATTGCGGCACTATTTTTCAGCGCATCCGATAATAGTGGTCAACGAGGCGCCTTTATCCAATATACTAAACAATCCAGAAGCTACAGGTCGTGTCTCCCTTTGGGGAATAGAACTTTCTCCTCAGGACATCACGTATGAAAAAAGAAAAGCAATAAAGTCGCAAATTCTGCAGATTTCATCGCGAGTGGATGGAGCTGCAAAATACAGGACCCCGGATTTATCGAGAACCTGGACTATGAACTTTGACGGGTCCAAGAGGTTAGAGGGAGCTGGAGCAGGCGTGATACTCATATCACCTGAAGGCGACAAATTAAAGTATGTTTTACGGATGACGTTCCCAAATGCGTCTAACAATGAGGCAGAATACGAAGCTCTTATACACGGGATGAAGATGGCGAAAGCTTGTGGCACAACTCGACTAAAAATCTTTGGCGACTCACAATTGGTGGCTCAGCAAGTCATGAACCAATGTGACGCGGTCAATGATAGCATGGTGGCATACAAAGAAGTGTACAACGAGCTCGAGAAATTATTTGATGGATGCGAGGTAAATCATATCAGCAGACTAAGCAACGATGAAGCCGATGTTCTTGCAAATATCGGGTCGTAGTGCCTCGCAATTCCACCGGGCGTGTTACGGGAGGAAATAACGAGAGAGATCAACAACGCCGAAGAAATCAAAAAAGAAGTAGAAGGAAGAGAAATCCTCGGGGGCTGCAAAAGAAACACTAGAAGAAGAAGAGGAACAGGATCTAGTATTGATGGTGCAAATACCATGGATGCAAGCGTACATATCATACATCCTAAGGAAAACAATACCCGACGATCCGGTTGAAGCAAGGCAAGTTATCAGACGGTCCAAAGCCTTTACGGTGATCAAAGGGAGTTGTACAAACGCGATATTTTGGGTGTGTTACGGCGGTGCGTCACACCGAAGAAGGAAGGATAATCTTGAAGGATGTACACGAGGGA
>NC_061513.1:229740877-229778787 GCF_022539505.1 Lolium rigidum | reverse complement strand
TGGGATGCTGCCCCACACCAGCGCTCCCCAAACCGGCTACCTCGATAGATCATTTGAATAAAAAGTCATAAAACATGCATATAAATTCAATTAGATTTTCAAATATGAAGTTTGGGCCAACATACGACTACCAAATTTAAATAGGTTTTTGAATATGAAGTTTGGGCCAATATACGGCCACCGAATCGCCATCATAGTCCGGCTGCAAAAACTTGGGCTTCCAGGCCAAATGATCAGATGAACGGGGTCATGGGAGGCTAAGCCTCGACGACATCCTCATCGTCGGCGAGCACCGTTGGAACCTCCATCGTGGGAACCGGCTCCACGGGCGCTGAGGGAGGCATGAACGTTGACGGTGCCAAGGGAGGCATGAACGTCGACGGTGCCGACGCTATCATGGACGCCGACGCACCTCGCGCCGCCAGCACCTGTTGGCCGATGCGCTCGCGGTGCATCTCGTGCCACGCCCTCGCCAGTGGGTCCATCTTCGCCATGTCCGCAATCAAGATCTTGGATTCTTGAGTCATCTTGGCCAACGAAAGATGCGTCGCTCCGTTGGTGGCTTTCATGGCAGCGGCGTGAGCTTCCATCTTCGCCGCCTCCACTTTTTCCCTCTCCAACGCAATCTTCATATCTTGCTTCTCGAGTATTGCCTTCCACACACCGGCAGCCCTATCCGCCGCATCCATGTTCTCTCGTTGAGAAGGAGGATAGCATCTTCTCGAGAGGAGGCGTCCATGGCGGCCAATGCCGGCGCCGCATTCCTCTCGGCCTTGGTCTTCTTGTTGCCAATGGAGCGCCCGGTGAAGGCGTCGGCGAGATCGATATGCCCATCTTCCCCGACGCCGCCCTTATTGAGAGTGAGGCGGTTGGCGTCCCATTTTTGCAACCCTCTATTTTCTTAAAACAGTGCATGAAGAGGAAAAATTTGTGCTCGTTTTGGCTCTTGTACATCTTGAGGGCGATGCATGATTATATTAACAAGATATACTAAGATGCATTATGAAGTAGACATCATCAAATTGACACAGACAATACCCAATCCACCATCGTCTTGCCGCTCTACTTCGGGGCCTTAATCTTCTCATAGTAGCCATGGAACTTGCTATACGCCGCCTTGATGATGTTCCAACGGTGAGAGACGCGCCCTCGTTCCGGATCATGTGCATGGTTGCTTAGAGACCATAGTTCTTCTTGTCGTTGAATGAATCAAGGATGCGTTGTAGTAATTGCCGGCGTATTGATTGGCTCCGGTGATGGGGTAAAATCTACTTCCTTCCACGCGTAGATGAGGCATTCATCCTCCAAAGACTTCCACCTAGGACCACGAGTGCCGCCGACCCGCCTGTTCCTCTTCGGCATTGTGGTCACGCCGGTGTCGGCGTCGATCAGCTCCTCCTCGGCCTCCTCCTCCGCATCATCTTCGTCCTCGTCGGCCTCTTCTTCATACTCTTCAACGGGGGTTCGTAGCCGTGACCATGGCATATGAAGCCGGATAGGATCTCGGCGCCGTCAATCTATACAATAAATAACCTACTTTGAGTCGCCGGCGTTGTCTACAATGCACATGACACATAAAGAGAAGGAAAAGTCACGTCGTCTTCGCCCATGGACACGTCAGACGCGCTACCGAACACCTGGTGGGAGCTCCCGCTCTCGTCGCCGAAGAGGGTGCGGGGGAGGCCGGTGCCGTCGATAACGTGGCAGGAGGTGCTTCCCGGGTGGCGCAGGTCAGGCGACGAGTTTAGGTCGACGGAGAAGCGAAAGGCGTCGCTTCCCTCGGCGTCGAATCCAGCGAGAACGTCGCGTTGGGGTCGAAGGTCGTGTCGTCGGCGGCGTACTGCGGGGAGTAGAGGGCGCGGCCGCCCATCCGCGACAGACGCATCTGCGAGAGCGATGGACCCTCCGCGTAGTACCTCGGCGATGAGGATGAACTCGAGAACACGCCGCCCAAGTTGCGGCCGGCGAGTTGCTGGCTCCCTTCGGGCTGACCGCCGCCCAAGATGAGGCACACGTCGGCAGCAGCAGCTGCCGCTTTCGCGGCTTCGGCTTTCAACGCCTCAGTGGTGCCTTCTGTAGTCGGCCGTCACCATGGTGCAGCGGCGTTTCTCCTCGTCCCACGCCTCATGCGACATGGTCGCCGGCTTCTCATTCGACGCATGCGCGACATGGTCGCCGGCTTCTCATTCGGCGCATGCGCGGCTTCGCCGGCACCGCCGGCGCCTTCGCTGCCTTCACCGGAGCCTTTTTCTTTGGCGGCATGACGACGGCGAGGGTTTTTCTCGTTGGAGTCTGGATGAGAGATGGAGCGGCGGGCAGGATAAATGAGCGGCAGAGGGGAGGGGTTTTGGGGAAAAGCATATATAATTTTGGGATGTATGGCTGACACGTGGTTCCCACACCTAAAATCATTCGCTGCGTGAGGCGCCGACGCTTTTTGGGACGCGCTAGCGTGAGCGCATTTTTGATTCCGCCCCCAAAATGGTGGTGGTAGAGCAAGTCACTAAAGAAAAAAAGGAAAAATGATAGAATTACTTAACTTTGACATGTTATTTGACATGTTATTTGTTTCAGAAAGTGCAAATATGGCTCACTATGGCGGTGCCATGGTCGACCGCCAATAAGATGAAGCAATTAATACACAGACCAATCTGACCATGGTCGGTATATTTCTCTCTCTTTTACAATGGGTATATGCTAACTGATCTGACAATCTGTTGCGATGATTTCATGCCATCTATATATTAGTCTGATTATTATTTCCTTCTCTTCTTTTACGATGATAACTAATTAATCGGATTATTTAGTTGATTTCTTTCCAGCCTTGTATTAATCTAATTATTGCAGCGTGATCTCTTGCCCAATGAAAATTGATGGAAACCAATCAGGCGAATTGATACGTACATGGAACCGTTTTTTTTTTATGAACACACATGTAATTTGTGAAAAGGATACTTATGGTATAGAATTCTGTTTAACCGATTATCGGGAAAGCTGAAAATTTATATTAATGCAGGATTTGGTCCAGTCGATTCAAGTTTTCACGGTTTGGCGCCAACCTTGATCTATCCTTCCCGCCAATCCAATTAGCAGCGCTAAACTGCTCCAGCGCCTCCTCTAGCATATAAATAGAAGAGGCCCGAGCCATGCTCTACCACCACCATTTGCTGTGCTGTACCACCACCATTTGCCGTGCTCTACCACCACCATTTGCTGTGCTGTACCACCACCATTTGCCGTACCCATGGCTCCCACAATCCCACTCTTTAATCCTCGTGCCTCCTCTAACAATCTGATTCTCATCTCTGACGAGGAGGACAACCAATCCCGACAAGTCATCGATCTCTCCGATGATGATGGCGACGTGATAATGGTCGAAGCTAACGACCAAATCGTCGTTCTCTCTGATGACGAGGCTGACGAGATGATCTCCGGCGACAGTGGCGGAGCTGGTATTGACCCCAACGAATTTCATGAAACCTTCACTAGTTTGCTCTTTAACTTGTCTCATTAGTAGATGATTATCACATAACTAGTAGAGCTCAACCCAATGATCTTTTGGTCCAGCTTCGTCCCTGTCCGGCGACTCACCTGACGATGGCGACACCAACTCCGGTGACTCACCTGAGGATGGCGACACCAACCCCGGTGACTCACCTGAGGATGGCGACACCAACCCCGGTGACTCACCTGAGGATGGCGACACCAACGACACCTCCACCAAGAGGTCCAAGAGGCCCAAGAAGTACAACACATGGTGCCACCAGGACCAACACAAACTGATGGATACCATCAGGGAGATGAGTGAGAACAACTCAGGAACCATGCCCTCGGCATTGGAAGTCCTTACGGCGCTAGCGGAAAGATGGCTCCCCGCTCCTGCGCACCGGCAAACTTGATAAGAATACAATCTACCAGAAGATACGGCATCTAAAAAAGAAGTTAGAAAAAAAATTGCATCGCAGGTTCCGCGGGCCGCGTGCTCTACATGAAAAAATGATAAATGAGCGCTCCATAAAGATGTGGCCAGAATTGGTTGTCGAGAAGGAGGCACAAGACGAGCAGAGGCACGCAACACGGCCGTAGGAGGAACCAGTGTGGAGTTCATCTGATTTTTTATGTTTTTTTTTGGCAAAATAAATTTTATGTGCCAACTTCATTAGACAAGAATACTCGTATCGTGTCACACTTAGATTTTGAGCAAAATATTTTATATATATTAAATAATCTTTTTTGTTCGTATGCGTTGGCTAGGAGAAACAGAACCTGAAACTTTCAGAGAGAGACCCATGGTTATGCGTTGCACGTAGCAACTTTTCTTATGCTATGTGCTTGCGCCATCCCACGAGCCCGTACTCAGAGCGAGATCATGCTTAACTGAAAACTTAACTGAAAGTGCAAACAGCTAAACTAACTGAAGCTCAACGGACACGGGTGGACAGTTTGGGTCAACCGTTCTGCCCAGCCATGGTCTGGATTCTTCCTGATTGTTTTTTACCTCATGTATTTCCTACTTATGGTGCTCTGTGATAAGAATGTTCTGTTTTGAGGGGTTTTGGCTGTTGCTTAGTTCATTGTCTTACTGATGTGTGCATCTGGCAGGAAGTAGACAAAGCCACAGCAGAGGCTCGCAAGGTAAGAGGATTGGGCAACGACAGGCTGACGCTGCTAGTGCAACTAGGCTTGCGACATGCGTCGACCATGGCCAGTGTGAGCTAGCCATTCCTTGTGCAGTGGTCTATGTCAAAAAAATTACCTTACTCACTTGTCGGTGGAAGTTTCATTGGTTTGTGAAACAAGTATCGTGCATACTCAATTTTTCTATTGCAAGCTTATATTCGGTGGGAAAATAATGATAGAGAAAAACGTATAGGTGATTCTTACTGGAAATAGTTTAAGAATATTTTCCAAGGATAGTAGTTCCGTAGTTATAAAAATATTCCACGGCTGCTGTTGTGTAGGTTTATCTAAATGAAGTGTGATTCTATAGATCTATTAAGTATTCTCAGGCGATTCTAAGGTTTATATAGTGAATTAAAAGATTCATGAAAATAATTGAAAGCTTTCTGAAGCATTTTGTCTCAACACTTTCCTCTCGACATCTCAACACTTTCCTATCATTAGTTCTACCATTTTGGTGTCACCTTGATTCTTAACTGCTTTTGTTCATCTCAGCTAACAGCGACAGAAATTTTGAAGCTTACAAAGTAACCATGATAGTGTGGCTCGCGGTGCATTGAAAAATACATTTCTTGGTATGTTCTAATTTTCGAAATCGTGCTCCAGCATGCGGGTTATGTTCCAGGAAATGTATCTTAATATATTCTCGTGAAATTTTTGCAGGTTATCTTTGTCACTGAACTTACAATGAATGAATACAACTCTGCTACTAATGTTAAAAGGCTAGCAAATTACTCCAAGATGCTTACAAATTATGCCTTCCTTATTACCTTTTCCAATTGCATTATGAATTTGTTTAAATTTTGGTAAAAAAGATTTGAACTATCCACACGAGCTTTTGATTCATTTCCTTGGTCATGATGGCTCTGGCATGATGCTATGATCTTGATTCTTGAACACTAGATATATGACCTCACAACATGTGCAGGCAATAAAGATAACCCTATGCATTAGTTTAGATTGATAATTCTTGTGGTGGTTTGTTTACTCAATCAGTTCACACCTGATCTCCATAGTTATCTTGCAGGAAACCTAAGAAAGTAGCAACAGAGGCCACTCCAGTAAAAGATGTCTCACCTCGATTTTGACGGAATCCTCTTGTGCATGCTTTGCGGATCTTGGAGAACAAGGACCAATAATAGAATGTGCATGAATTGGGGTTCATTATCGTTGACCAACTGGTACCTCCTGAGCACTCAGTTTTTTGATCCCTCCATGGTGACCTACGCATAAGATTCATGCAGTTAGCTTAGCATTCTCATTCAATTATCTCTCGATATTTACTCAGCCTTCAGATGATGAAAGCCTATGACAATATTTTCTTCTGAGCATTCGGATTTTTGATTCCGTTGTTATCATCTACATATGAAATGCCTACAATTAGGTCAACCTGATCATCATCTTATTACTGGTTGCAACTACACAGCAGTAAGCTTAAGTTTATTGTGTCAGTTCAACGAGAAGCTAAAAGAGGGCCAGATCTACAGGCTCTAATCTTTCATGGTTGTTGGTCCCCGAAACAAATACTGGACAGCAAACCACCTCCATAGAATCAGGATCACTCAGCATACAGGTTATGGAGGTTGTACCGGAGTCTGAAAACTTCCGCTATATGAATACGACGCAAACACATTTTATGCTATTCTACCACGCACAGGAAACAATGTGCTCTTATTAGGTTTCCAGCAAAAAAGTCTACTTATTAAAACCCGTATTACCTACCTCTCATGCTCATTCAGTTCTCTCCTTTATTGTCCATTTTGACATATTGTTGGAGTAGTGACCATGCTAACTGAACTTATTCACGTGTAAGCTTAATGTCAACGCAATGGGATATAGAATCACATACTGAAAATATAGGTGCGACTATCCACTAACAGGCAAGGATGCAAGTTTGCTTGCTGCAACTACTAAGGGTCGACCTAATTTTGTCCCTCCGACCGTTGTTGGCGTAGTGGCCAGGAAGTGCGCAGTCGTTGCTGAAGTCACACATGAGACTTATGACACTGACCCTAGAATAGTATTTCTCATTGTCTGAAAATCTCAGCTGAACAATAACCTAGCAACAACAGAGGCATCTTCTAGCCACTATAACCAAGCGATGACAACCTCAAGACAACCGTGCCGACTGATGCAGCTGGGAACACGCAGAGCCAGCTTGAACATGTAACAGACACGGAAGAAGCAAATACTAACCTAAAAGGTCCTTTAGAGACAGAGAGTGATGAGGACTGGTTGGCCCGATCTTTCACGATGCACCTTGTTGATCCATAGGACCGATAGATCTTGAACTCCCTTGACAGATTCAAGGATACTCAAGCGCATATGATTACTCTTGACAACTCAAGAACTCACACATCTTTATTGGATAACTAGACGAACGTCCGAGACGCCGTCATAAAGCCAACCCCGCAGGGATGGTGATAACTGGAACCCAAGGTTCTACATGATCTGAATCAAAAACTAGACTAACTGAAACCCTAGCCGCACCTCCACCTTATATGAGGGGTGGGGTGGCCGGCCAGCCCTTATTGGGCCTCTCTACCTTGGTTTGGACGAGGCCCAAACCAAAGCTGACTCAATTTATTAAAAACCCTAATTGGCCCACATATGACCATAGACATAAAATAAGATAACTAATCTGGTGGAGTCCTGAATCGGGGCTCCACATAGGCCTCCGTGCCCATATCATCCTCCCCCCCTTCAAGAAGCGTTGTCCCCAACGCGTGAGGGTCTTCTGGAAAAGGTGACGTGATATGAACATGACACGTCCTCGCCGTCTTCAAGTCTTGCTTGCCTTCCACACCACATCCTCCCTCGCGGCCTTCTCGACTTGATACAGCACTTGGCGCCTCCTTTCTTCTCCACATGAGCTTGGACTTCGGCGCCAATTCCTTCTTCTTGCGAGGTTTTGATGGACCCTTGTGTCAGCTGCACATGACCACTGCACAAGATGTGTAATTCTGGGCCACATAGATGTCTCACACGTCCATCCTTGCCTCGATGCATCCGCGGTGTCGCGGAAAGCTGAGACGGTACTCCTAGCACGGTAGTGCAGCTGCCCTGCTGTCTCCAGCGACGCGCTCGCCTCCCACTCCTCCCACGCGCATCTGCGCCACATGTCTTGAAGTATCATCGGCACAAATATCATCGGTCTGTATACTAGCATCAACACAAGCTGGGCTGTAGCACATGCTTGCAACATCCACATCAACAACAAGTGTAGCTTCATCCGGCTTGTCACCAACAAGAACTTGCTTGTCATCTACGGGCATGGTTGAAACATCACCAACATCAATGCTCGGAACATCATGCACCTTATCTTGCACATTAGGCTTGTGCAACTTCTCCTTACGCACCACTAACTCCACATCGGACTTGATATGATCATCACCCATAGGCTTCAAAGTCCATCTGTTTGCCACCATGCATAAAAGAATATGTATTTGCTCGCCCGGCATGTGTCACATTGCGATCATGCGCCAAGGGCGCCCAAGTAGCAATCCACACACCTCCAATGGCAACACATCGCAATCGATCTCATCAACATAATCACCAAGCTTGTAAATGGCACACGCACCTTGTGAGTAATCTTGACATACCCACGGCTATTCAACCACTCAAGGCGTTTAGGTTCGGGAAGACGCCATGTAGACAACCCCAACGCTGTCACCATCGCCTTGCTAATGCCATTAGTACAGACTTCCACCATCAACCATCAACTTGCAAGCCTTGCCCTTGATAAAGCAACGAGTACGAAACAAACTCCACCGGCTGACTCTTGTCAATTGTCTTGCAAGCATCACCTTGTACCTTCTTGAGTTGCATATTCAGCCCGCTCCAATGGTACATCCGCCTCAACGATCACTGATAGCGCTCTTGGTATCGAGCCAAGTTTCCTCTCCTCTGAAGATTTCACCTCAACCTTAGTGACTGTTGGTAGTGGAACAATCTCCTGAATAGGAACTATGCACTTGTCCACTTCCTCTATTGCATGCACAACTCTGGACGACTGCTTACGCGGCTGCAATGGTAACCCAAAACCACCACGAAGAAACTTTTTGAAGTCCGCCCAAGTATAAGCATACTCGCCTCTATCAACGGCATCATACCAATATATGTCCAACTCGGCATCCACACGCTCGTGAGCTAGAAGACAGGCATCATACCCGGTGAACTTCCCTTTGTAGCGACGACATCGTTGGAAACCCAACTCCATGTACTTCTCCCATTCTTCGTACTGCTCAATTGTCGCGTCATGGCATAAATACCACTTTAGGCCTGACACACAATGCGGTACGTCCTCCCAACGGCGGATATCAAGGTAATCATTGAAAACATCACCGGATTTCGTGCCACGTGAACACCGTATGCCACGCACATCGTCTCCAAATGAAGCAACAACGGTAGTAGCATCAAGGAGCATCGCCGGAGAAACGAGAACAGCGGTAGCTAGTATTCTGAAGAAGCAACCACGATAACGGGAGAAACCGCCGGAGGAAAAGCCGCGAGGAACAGACGCCGTCCGGCCCGGGACCCGGTTGGACCGGCCTCCGAGCCGACGCTGCCGGTCTGCAGCCCGGTTGACCGGTCGCCAACCGGATCGGCTGCCTCGTGCGAAGCAAAGCCGGAAATTGGCGAATTCCGAACTTCCGGTTTGCGGCCGGTTGGCCGGATTTACGCCGAGCTGCCGGTCAACGGCCGGTTGGACCGGAGTTTACGCCGAGCTGCCGGTCAGCGGCCGGTTGGACCGGAGTTCACGTCGAGCTGCCGGTCAACGGCCGGTTGACCGGATTTCGACCAGATTTTTCCTGGTCGCGAATTTTCGTCTTCTTCCCGATTACGGTCGCGATTTTTCGCGATTTTGACCTCCGAAACAGCCATGGATGACCTCCAAACTCCACCAAACAATGCCAAACTTCCTCCAACCAAACTCCTTCGACCAGAGAGCCAAACTCCTCCGATCTTAGAGCTAATCTTCTCACTGACAAACCGATCCAAAGAGATCGATCAACAAAACCTCGCCGTGAGCAACCCAGAAAGCTGATACCACATGATACGGTGGATCCAAGCCGATCCTCCTAGATTGATGTCCGATCTTTCACAGCGAGAACCTGGGGTAGAGAATCCTCCCAACAACGCGATGAACGCAGCATGGAGAAGAGGACGAATCCGGCAAGCAACGGATCGATGAACGATACGCCTCAAACCAAGAGCTAGATAATCCTTGATGAACACAAGAACCTTCGCAGCGGATAATAGTATAGATAAACGGCAGCGCCGTACCCCCGGAGGGATGATACACGTGAACACACGCAACTAGGTATAACCTAACTTTTAGACTTAATCCTCGTATCTATGGCTGTCCTAGTGTACCATGCCTGGATAAACCTGGCTCTGATACCACATGATGAGGACTGGTCGGCCCGATCTTTCACGATGCACCTTGTTGATCCATAGGACCGATAGATCTTGAACTCCTTGACAGATTCAAGGATACTCAAGCGCATATGATTACTCTTGACAACTCAAGAACTCACACAACTTTATTGGATAACTAGACGAACGTCAGAGACGCAGTCATAGGGCCAACCCCGCGAGGATGGTGATAACCGGAACCCAAGGTTCTACATGATCCGAATCAAAACTAGACTAAACTTGATCTATCCTAACCCTAGCCGCACCTCCACTTATATGAGGGGTGGAGTGGCCGGCCAGCCCTAGTGGGCCTCTCTACCTTGGTTTGGACAGGCCCAAACCAAAGCTGACTCAATTTATTAAAAACCCTAATTGGCCCACATATGACCATAGACATAAAATAAGATAACTAATCTGGTGGAGTCCTGAATCGGGGCTCCACATAGGCCTCCGTGCCCATATCAGAGAGTCCAATGTGTTCTAATGTTCTTCGTACCAAGACATGAGCCGGACGACCAAAAGTAAAAAAAAAAAAGAGAGGAGTTGTGTCTGCAAACAAAACCACAAAAAAGAAACTATATTTTATTTTCAATTCGTATTGCAGACCAAATCACGCTGGTCCAGCCAATGGGCTCTTTAGGGAGAAGCAGAAATCCTAGCTTTACATGGTGGCCTATCGGTTGCACACTTTATATATCACTGCAAAAGAACACTAGCTGCACAGCCTATTCTTATTGAAACTACTGCCAAGACTGCAACCACAACACATGACCATATCAAACACACTAGCAAGAAGATCAACGATGAGGCTACAGATGTGGTTTCCCATCAGTTTGCTAACTTTTACATTCAAGACTACAATGTATCTATCTTATGTAATGGTAACTTTTTTTATCTTATGTAATGGTACCTTAGATGGACATCCTCATAATCCTCTGAGATTGCTTACCTAAAACTTTATGTATAATTATCCACTGCATGAAACCTTACGTATAATTATCCAGTACCTAGAACTTCATGTAAAGCTTAGCAAGTGATGCAGTAGTTTATTAAATATGGAGTTTATCTTCTTTTTATTTCTTTCCAATGATGCAATACTAGGCATGAGCATTCGCATATCTCTGTGCTCTTTATTTCTTCCAAATGATGCAGTCATAGGCATGAGCATTCACATATAATATAGGCATCTACTTCCTGCCAGAAGGCAGGCACATTTTGTGTATCTCTCCTCCCAGTAAAACTACCATGTGTTATATGCATTTCAACTTGTAGACTACCTAAAAAGCGCATACGTACATGCAGAAGTAAAACAACCTGATAAGACAGGGAGCACTGCCACTAGATACAACTTTTAACAGCCACTACTATTGCTTCCTTAGATATGTACATGTAAAATAAACACTCAGTAAATAAGCGTATACATATAGCTTCTTGCTATCAGCCATGTGTCACGCACACATGGAAGAGTAAGAGTTTAACAAATTATAATCCAGATATGAAGAGGCCACAAAGAAATCAGTACTGTGGACAGGGAGCACTGCCTTTGTAGTTCATATTTGTATCTCTGCTTTTAGCACTTGGTGATCGAGTTGGATTGACCACTCTCTTCAGGCGGAAGCAGCCTTCGATGCATACTCCGCGCGCACTACCAAGCACTCAAGCAGTGCATCGGCTGCAGCCAAGGACTGGTGCACGTCAGCATGAGGACCAGATTGGTGGGAGACTGCGAACTAACACCTTTGACTCGTGCAGCACCATGGCTTAGGACATCTACAATGTAGGCGCTTAATCCAGGTGCTAGGATCCTTTTCCTTGTAGTTATACCAAAACCCCGATCGATCTCAGGATTTAGTGTGTCGATGCGAAAAGTTGTGTCGGGCGCTAAGCCGAATTTTTTCCGCAGTACCTTGAGCGACGAGCGGCAGACATTAGGAAAAAATAGAATTGGAGGGTCATAATACTCCTTCCTCAAATGGAGTAGACATGTAGAAGAGAGAAAACAACAACAACATCAAAGCCTTTTCCCATGCAAGTTAGGGTAGGCTAGATATGAAACCCAACAGAAAAGAGGACCAAAACAAGGAGAAAGAAAGAAAAAGAAAAAATAAAGGAAAGAAAAAAAAGGGATAAAAGGAAAGAGAAAAGAAGCGAGTGACTAAGGTTCCGGCACATGGATCGCTGATCTTCATGCAGTTATCAAAAGCCAAGAATTTAGGTACATTCCAATCCCACGAGGTCTCTTTTTATCGCCTCCGCCACATCAACTTTGGGCGTCCTCTACCCCTTCTAGTGTCCTCCATACTCTTTAGAGTTCCACTGGAGGCCTCCGCTGGATATGCCCAAACCACCTTAGTCGGTGTTGGACTAGCTTCTCATCGATCGGTGCCACCCCTAGCCTATCAATAATTACCTCGTTCTAATCCGGTCATTTCTTGTATGGCCGCACATCCAACGCAGCATGCGCATCTCCGCGACACTCATTTGTTGGATATGTTGTCTTTTAGTGGGCCAACATACTGCCCCATAAAGCATCGCCGGTCTGACAACTGTCCTATAGAACTTACCTTTTAGTTTTTGTGGGACCTTCTTGTCACATAGGATACCTGATGCATGCCTCCACTTCATCCACCCTGCATTGATCCTGTGGCAAACATCCTCATCGATATCACCATTGCTTTGCAACATTGGTCCCAAGTAACGGAAGGTGTCCCTCTTGGGCACTATCTTTCCTTCTAAACTGACATCTCCGTCTTCGCCACCAACACCACTAAAGTCACATCGCATGTACTCAGTCTTGGTCCTGCTAAGTCTAAACCCATTTGACTCCAAAGTTTGCCTCCATAGCTCTAACTTCCTATTCACGTCGGCCCTAGTTTCATCTACTAGCACCACATCATCAGCAAAGAGCATACACCAAGGAATATCTCCTTGTATATCCTTGGCCACCTCATCCATCACCAAGGGAAACATGTATGGGCTCAAGGCTGACCCTTGATGAAGAAAAAGGCAAAAATGATGGAACCACACAAGATCAGGTGGACATTCCTAAGGAACCTTCACACTACTAAACATGTGGGCATTCCTAAGGAACCATCCCAAATGGGCGAAGAGCTACAAGCGATGATTGCTTTTAATATTCTTCTCAGTTTTTCCAATAAGATATGTTCATTTCTTTGCCTTCTTACAACTAGTTTCATTTGTATTGAGAATTTTATGATGAGTGATCGATGTTCCTCTCGTTTGCATATAAGTTTCCATTTTATGTAACTACTATGTGGACAAAACAATGCTCACATTACTAGCATATATGCATTAGTTACAACAATTAAAAGATGTAGTACAAAGTAGTGACTTTGTAGGGCATGCACAGATTAATTAAGTCCATGAATCACCCAAAGAGGCCAACGGGAAAAGATACATAAAGTTTTGAACTCTGACCTTGGTCGGAATCCAATTGAAGCAAAATCACAATAGCAGGCTTCCTCTCTCTTCTCCTCATGACAGATATGCATCGAGTTAAGTTATCTCCTCTTCTGCAGTGCAACACTAGCACAATGCCGTGACCCACATCCCTTCTGCTCTGCTGCACAGATTTAATCAATTGCCGGGCGCTTGGACAATTTTCTTCCACACGACCCGTATCGGCGAGCATCTGGCGCTTGGAAAAGAAAACCATTGGAGACTCGACGAGCCTTTCCTCAACCGTTTAACGGAAATCCAGCTGAATCACAGGGAGGCGGAAGCTCTCCATAATACATTTAACCAACAGAATCCATCAAAAAAGTTTGGTACTACAGCTGAATCAGCGGAAACTTGTTGAAGCGGTACTCTAAATCTCTGGGCTTCTCCCAGCTGCAAACCTGAAACATGTGCACGAGTGAAGAAAAAAAAAATTGGAATTGCCACAACCATACAGGATGCATCAGTTATGGCAGCTAAAAGATGTAGTAGAAAGTTGTAATTGCTCAATGAGCTGATGAGAGTAATTTACTGCTTCTCCATACCTTGCAATGGACTGAATCTGCTCGATGCCTAGCTGATGAGAGTAACTTACTGCTTCTCCATAACTTGCAATGGACTGTAATCTGCTTGATGCCTAGCTGATGAGAGTAATTTACTGCTTCTCTATAACTTGCAATGGAGATTTCATGAAGTAGAGTCAGCTTATACGGTGCATCAGTCATGAAAACATAATACATCTCTAAATGAGATACTAAATACTGATTTTAGTTTGGACATTAACAAATAATAATTCGATTGCACCTACTGGCTGAACAAGCTATGAACAAGGAACAAGAAATAATCAATTGCATCATCATCGGTATATGTGAGAACAAATTCGTCACTGGGACTGAACTCAAAAGCATTTGCAATCTTTGACAAAAGTATCACAGGAATTACAAAAATTGATAGTCCCCGTGTAAATCTGTAACAAGAGATATACATGAGGAGGAGGGAACCTGCACTTGCTCCAAGGATGGCAGGGCCATGGAGTCGAGCCTGGGCGGCGCCTACGGCACGGAGAGCCGTCTGCCGATATTTCCGGCGTGAACGTGCGCATCAGCCCGCCGAGCGCGCCACCCTGCACGGCCCGGCCTCGATGTGGGTGGCCGAGCTTCTCCATCCACGCTCGCACCCCCGTCTCCAGCGACCTGAAGCGGCCGACTCCACCGCCGCGGTCGACGAGGAGGCCATCGCCACCAGCGTCTGCCTCTTCTGCCCCACCCTTACATTCTCGAAGCTGCCCGCTGCTCCGGCGAGGTTGCTCAGCGGTGATGATTTATCCCCTTCCTCGGACGCGAGGAATCGACCGGAATGGGTGAAAAATTGCGAACTGGAGTGCACGGTCACGCCAAATCGCGAAACCAGGGGACACGGCGCACCACCGGCGAGCGGGGTTGACAGGGCCGGTCCACACGTATTCAGGGCCCTGGGGTAAGACGGCGAGAACGGGCCCTTGTTGACATTTTTTAGAATGCTTTTTAACTCACATAACATATATTGAACTACATGTTGCAAGTAAGGAAACAATATAGTTATACAAAGACCGCTCTCTTTTTTCAAAAAGCCTACCCAATCTATCCATATTACTCAACGGCAGTGCAAAAACTTCCAATAGTACAAGTTATAAATAGCGAAGACTACAAACGCTTGAACGGGTCAAAGATGCGTCTAGGACGCGTTTAGTTGCCTGGGTTGATTTGCTGCATGACTCCACCAGCGAAATAGGAGCCCCTGCGATTCACGAACGGGTCATGGACCAGGAAAGCCGGGTAGTTTGGTAGCATGTGCGATCTTTTGCGCGTCGAAGAAGGACCCCAATCCCCATCGTTTGGTTGTCCGTTTTCAGCCCATCTTGCACGCAAGAAACAGGAATCAGCTGTTTGGTTGCTCAAATCACGGTTCCATATCCTTACCACAATTCAAATAGGGTGAGATTGGTTTACATGTAGGATTCAGCCGCTCAAGTACAATAATCGGCTGATCTGCGAATACTCCAGAGTCGACGACCAGCTGCGGGTGACCAAAGATAACCTGCCGACAGATTCTCTGAACAAGAGGATCCGGACACTCTGAAGCTCACCCGGGGCGAGGAGGTCCTGGAGATCAACAAGGACGTGTACATCAACAACAAGTACCCTCCGGTGCATTTTCTCACTTAGTCATTTTGCTTTTCATATTTGAAATATTCTAACTTCTTCAACGCTTCCTCTTTCAGCTCAATTTTTTGGCGAAAGATGGTTTCAAAGATGTATTCCGCCTACCCACTAACGCCGGAAGGGCGGAGGAGGATCCGGAGGACGAAGACGAGCGGGAAGAACAAATTCCCAAGAAGAAAGTTGCCCCTCTTGCTCCAAAAAGTCCCCGCGCCAAGGTTTCTGGCACTGAGGCCGGAACCAGCGGCGAGGCCTCCGCCAAAAAGGCAAGGACCAAAGCTCCTCCACGCCTCGACTCCAAGAAGGCGGAGCGTGACCGCATCAAGCTGCTGGCCACAGCCGGAAGATGGTCACGCCCGCAGCTCCCCGGAGCCACGTAAGTATTCCGAAATATAAACTCTTAGTTGTGAAGTTAAAACTTTATTGCTTATGTCTTTTCTTTACTTGATGTAGGAGCTAGAAGATCATGACGGCGTGCAAGACACACGTCCGTTGGGAACCCCAAGAGGAAGGTGTGATGCGTACAACAGCAAGTTTTCTCTCAGTAAGAAACCAAGGTTATCGAACCAGTAGGAGTCAAGGAACACGTGGAGGTTGTTGGTGGCGGAGTGTAGTGCGGCGCAACACCAGGGATTCCGGCGCCAACGTGGAACCTGCACAACACAATCAAAGTACTTTGCCCCAACGTAACAGTGAGGTTGTCAATCTCGCCGGCTTGCTGTAAACAAAGGATTAAATGTATAGTGTGGAAGATGATGTTTGTTTGCGAAGAACAGTAAAGAGCAGAGTTTGCAGTAGATTGTATTTCAGATGTAAAGAATGGACCGGGGTCCACAGTTCATTAGTGGCGTCTCTCCCATAAGATAAATAGCATGTTGGGTAAACAAATTACAGTTGGGCAATTGACAAATAGAGAAGGCATAACAATGCACATACATATATCACGATGACTACTATGAGATTTAATTAGGGCATTACGACAAAGTACATAGACCGCTATCCAGCATGCATCTATGCCTAAAAAGTCCACCTTCGAGGTTATCATCCGAACCCCTTCCAGTATTAAGTTGCGAACAACAGATAATTGCATTAAGTATGGTGTGTAATGTAATCAACACAAATATCGTTAGACAAAGCATTGATGTTTTATCCCTAGTGGCAACAACACATCCACAACCTTAGAACTTTCTGTCACTGTCCCAGATTCAATGGAGGCATGAACCCACTATCGAGCATAAATACTCTCTTGGAGTCACAAGTATCAACTTGGCCAGAGCCTCTACTAGCAACGGAGAGCATGCAAGAACATAAACAACATATATGATAGATTGATAATCAACTTGACATAGTATTCCATATTCATCGGATCCCAAAAAACACAACATGTAGCATTATAAATAGATGATCTTGATCATGATAGGCAGCTCACAAGATCTAACATGATAGCACAATGAGGAGAAGACAACCATCTAGCTACTGCTATGGACCCATAGTCCAGAGGTGAACTACTCACACATCAATCCAGAGGCGATCATGGTGATGAAGAGTCCTCCAGGAGATGATTCCCCTCTCCGGCGAGGTGCCGGAGGCGATCTCCCGAATCCCCCGAGATGGGATTGGCGGCGGCGGCGTCTCGGGAAGGTTTTCCGTATCGTGGCTCTTGGTACTGGGGTTTTCGCGACGAAGGCTATAAGTAGGCGGAAGGGCGGAGTCGGAGGGCTGACGAGGGGCCCACCCCATAGGGCGGCGCAGGCCCCTCCCTGGCCGCGCCGGCCTATGGGTAGAAGCCCTCGTGGCCCCACTTCGTATCCCCTCCGGTCTTCTGGAAGCTTCGTGGAAAAATAAGACCCTGGGCGTTGATTTCGTCCAATTCCGAGAATATTTCCTTTGTAGGATTTCGAAACCAAAAACAGATAGAAACAAAGAATCGGCTCTTCGGCATCTCGTCAATAGGTTAGTGCCGGAAAATGCATAATAATGACATAAAGTGTGTATAAAACATGTGAGTATCATCATAAAAGTAGCATGGAACATAAGAAATTATGGATACGTTTGGGACGTATCACGCATCCCCAAGCTTAGTTCCTACTCACCCTCGAGTAGGTAAACGATAACAAGGATAATTTCTGAAGTGACATGCTATCATAATCTTGATCAATACTATTGTAAAGCATATGAGATGAATGCAGCGATTCAAAGCAATGGTAAAGACAATGAATAAACAACCGAATCATATAGCAAAGACTTTTCATGAATAGTACTTTCAAGACAAGCATCAATAAGACTTGCATAAGAGTTAACTCATAAAGCAATAAATTCTTAGTAGAAAGCTTTGAAGCAACACAAAGGAAGATATAAGTTTCAGCAGTTGCTTTCAACTTCAACATGTTTATCTCATGGATAATTGTCAACACAAAGTAATATAACAAGTGCAATAGGTAAACATGTAAGAATCAATGCACACAGTTCATACAAGTGTTTGCTTCTAAGATAGAAAGAAGTAGGTAAACAGACTCAACAATAAAGTAGAAGATAGGCCCTTTGCATAGGGAAGCATGGATTACTATTTTTGTACTAGAGCTTTTCATTTTGAAAACATAGAAACAATTTTGTCAACGGTAGTAATAAATCATATGTGTTATGTATAAGATATCCTATAAGTTGCAAGCCTCATGCATAGATTACCAATAGTGCTCGCACCTTGTCCTAATTAGCTTGGATTTACATGGATTATCATTGCATAACATATGTTTCAACCAAGTGTCACAAAGGGTACCTTTATGTCGCTCGTACAAAGGTCTAAGGAGAAATATCGCATTTGATTTCTCTTTTTTGATTATTCTCAACTTAGACATCCATACCGGGTGACATAGGCATCCCCAATGGGCCTCGCCGAAGAAGGTACCCAGGGTTTATTAAAGGCCCACGACCCGAAGGATAAGAAGATTCGGAAGCCCAAGATACTATTAAGAAAAGCTAGAGTTGTAATAGGAAGCATTATTTGTAATCTTGCGGGACGAATTAGAAACCCTCCCGGACTCGTAAACTTGTGTATCACGAATCCCTCGGCTCCGCCTCCTATATAAGGGGGGGGGGGTCGAGGGACAAAGAAAGGATCGAATCATTGTTTCACAAACCCTAGTTTTTACATCGTCGAGTACTTTTCGGCTGAAACCTTCGAGATCTACTTGCCCTCTACATCCAACGAAACCCTAGTCTACAACTCGTAGGCATTGACAAGTTAATACCTTGTCAATTGGCGCCGTCTGTGGGATCTAGAGGCGACAAGGAGCTGATCTCGATGGCACGTTCAAGATCGTCGACTTCGTCGGTAGCAAGCAACATCATGGACAGAGGTAAACAGATCGAAACTGGTCTCATTGATTTTGTTCCTCACCCGCCCTCCCGTTTGGATGCATATGCGTATCTGGAGGAGCCCATGGAGATGACGTTCGGAAAGTTTCACTTCCGCGTCGAGAAAGAAGGAGCGTATCGTATCGAAATTCCGATCTCGTCGGGATTATCGGCGGTCGATTCTGATCTCACGAGTTCAACATCGTCAACCAAGTCAGGCGACGAGGAAACTTCATCGCCACACTTCATCAACACCAGAGCAAGCGAAAAACTCGCCAAGATCTTCAGCGACATGTCCTTCGAGTCATCTGCGGACTCCGATATAAGCGATGACTCGAGTAGCATCGACAGCTTCAACTTCATCGACAGATCCACTACCGTTGGCAAGGTCTTCACCAATCTCTATGATGGTGTCACCAAACCCAGCAAGGTTCAGAATCCAAAATACCATCAGATTTACGCCATTGGGGAAGCAAGTCCCGATCAGGAGGAGACATCAGAGGCTTTCGACGAATTGGGAAATCCATATGTCGATCCCTCTGACCTAAGGCGAGGTTTGGGCAATAAATATGTTGAGCCTACACCACATATTAGGGTTCAACTCCCACAAGCAGCATGGGATAGAGCCGCAAGAGCTATGGATGGTTCAGAACCAATGGCGACAACTGCTACGACTGAAGAACTGCAGGCCTACCAATATAGGCTCGCTCGAGCTGGAAGAGAATTGGAAAAACAGACACGCTGCTCCGAACGTAGAAGAAGGAGGCAGCTTCCGCATCAAGCAGGCGAAGAGCGGAGTTAAGTCGACAATCAGGAACTTCGGGAGATAGCCACAGAGAAGCTCGAAGGAGAGCAAGATCTCGGCTGCAAAATATACCTGAAGCTGAAAGAGAGACTTTAATTAAACCTCGATATGTCTTTTATGTCAATCGACACGAGGTGGAATATTATTCCAAAAACACCGCAAGCAGGATACATGGCAACGCAAGCTTTCATCCTAGCGTCCAGGCCACTTCCCGGGGATCCAAGAGAAGCGTTGTATAACATGGCCATGGCAGGGTGTGGAGCCATGGGAGCAGCGTTCGCAGCCACACCTCCCGAAGGAACTGCAAGACAAAATAGCCCGAGACCTACTACAGCAGTGCAAGATCCACCAAGAGAAAGTGGAGTCAGAGATACGGCGACTCAAGCCAGGGTAGATAGAGCGCGACAAGATAGAAGAGAACATCGGCAGTCACCAGAACTTGCTGAAGAAGATATGTGTGGACTCCCGTGTTTTACGCGACGGGTCCGAAAAACTCGAGTCCCATCAGGATTCAAGTTACCCGATAGTTTCAAGAAATTTGATGGCCTGCAAGATCCCGAGGATTGGCTAGTCGACTACCTCGAGACGGTAAAATTGATAGGTGGAACCAGAGCAACAGCCATGCAGAGCATTCAAATACACTTGAGCGGAGCCGCAAGATCGTGGATAAAGAAGCTTCCCCTAGGCTCCATCGACAGCTGGGACAGTTTTGAGGACGTGTTTGTCAAGAACTTCCGATCAACCTGCAAAAAGCCTGCAACACTAGAGGAGTTGAGATCATGTCGACAAAAGCATGATGAGTCAATGAGGAAGTACATTCAAAGGTGGAACATCATCAAAAACTCGACAGAAAATATATCTGACGAGAGAGCGATAGATGCGTTTGTAGCAGGAGTTCGACGAGGAGATTTTGTGGAGGACTTGGGAAGAACCAACCCAAGGACAATATCAGCATTAATGGAAATAGCAAACAGATGGGCAGATGGCGAAGATGCTGTACATAATAAACGACACAGGTCACCAGAGGAGGACCGCAGTCGAAATTTTCAAAATAGACGACGATTTCCTCGGCAATTTTCGAGTTACGATGCCCCTGGCCAAATATCGGCTGGGTTTCGAGGAAACAATGGAGGAAACAATAGAGATGATTATCAAAGGAGTAATGCACATCAAGGCGACAATAGAGATGACTCTCGGAATAACATGCAAAATAGCGGGTCAAGGTTTCAAAGACCTTTTGTAACTCCCGAAGATATGATGAACGGGCCATGCCAGATGCATTTTTATCTCGACAACAATGGGAAAAGGCAGTCAGGACATCTGCAGAAGGACTGCCGCAATTTTCAAGCAATGTTGAGGGTTGCAGGGATAGCTAATGCTCAAGCAACAAATAGAAACCCCCAGGGGCCCAGGAGTGAGATCCACTTACCACCTCCTCCCGCGATCACGGACGAAAATCGACACCATCTCAGAATAGCGGCAGCACCACAACCACCTCCATACGTTGATCCTAACTCCAATGGTGCGGTCTCGATGATTCAGAAAGCCAGGCCATCTAATAGGGCTCAGAAGGTAATTTCGCAGCAAGTGTTCATGGCAGAGAAGATGCTTCCACCAACGGTAGAGTACCTAAATTGGTCGGGACAGGACATTGGCTTCAGAATTGCGGATCACCCGCAGCAAGTTCCTCGACCAGGGCAGTCATCACTTATCTTACCAGCAGTGATCGCAGGATTCGACGTATCTCGAGTTTTCATAGATGGAGGCAGCAGTCTAAACCTTATGTATGCAGATACACTAAGGAAGATGAACATATCCCTGGCAAATCTAAAACCAACCGACACGCGTTTCCATGAAATTACACCACAGAAGCTGAGTTATCCGTTGGGAAGGATCAATCTCGACGTTCAGTTTGGGACTCGAGAAAACTACAGTATAGAAAGGTTGGAATTCGAAGTTGTGGATTTCCTGTCGCAATATCACGCCTTGTTGGGACGACCAGCATATGCTAGGTTTATGGAGGTACCACATTACACGTATCTGCTATGGAGGTTACCAGGACCCAAGGGACCAATCATAGTCAAAGGAAGTTTCACGTTAGCCGATAAATGCGACAAGGATTTTCATCGATTGTCAGAAACTTTCGGGATGCAAGCAGAGTATATGGCGTCAAGGCTTACAACTGATTATGACGTGTTGCCAGATGTAGGAAGGCCTCTCATAGAACCAACCTTTAACACGACAAAAGATTCTAAGGAGGTGCAGATTCACCCGACAGATCCGAAGAAAACGACGTCCATTGCGACAGACATGGACCTCGCATAGGAAAGCGCGCTCGTCGAGTTCCTCCGTGAGCACTGGAAAATCTTCGCACGTTGTCCAGCTGACATGCCAGGAGTACCCAGGGAACTTGCCGAGCACCACCTAAACTTGGATCCAATAGCGAGACCAATCAAGCAACCTTTGAGGCGTTTTTCGGAACCAAACCGCAAAGCTATGCTGTCAGAAATTGATCGACTAAGAGAAGCTGGTTTCATTAAGGAGCTGCATACAGAGGCCACATGGGTAGCAAACCCAGTGCTGGTCCCGAAGAAAAACACTAAAGTCCTTCGCATGTGTGTCGACTTTACGTGTCTCAACAAACACTGTCCAAAGGATCACTTTCCCCTCCCAAGGATCGATCAAATTATCAACTCCACGGCAGGATGTGAACGTCTTTCCTTCCTGGATGCATACTCTGGTTACAACCATATCAGATTGAAAGAAGAGGACGAGGTCAAAACAGCGTTCATTACACCTTACGGCGTGTTTTGTTATAGAAAAATGCCCTTTGGTTTGAAAAACGCGGGAGCAACATATCAGCGGACGATGCAGAAGTGCTTAGCAACACAGATTGGGAAAAACGTACAAGTATACATTGACGATGTCGTCATAACATCAAAAAAGGGGGCAACGTTAATCGAGGACTTGAAGGAAACCTTCGACAACCTCGACAAATTTTGTCTCAAGCTGAATCCGACGAAGTGTTCTTTCGGCGTCCCTGCAGGAGAACTTCTCGGGTTCTTAGTTTCAGCAAGAGGGGTTGAAGCAAATCCCGAAAAATCCAAGCTATCGTAACGATGAGGAAGCCAACGAAGTTAAAAGAAATACAGCAGCTAACCGGGCGAGTCGCAGCTTTAAGCAGATTCGTCGCCAGGTTGGGAGAAAAGGCGTTACCGTTTTACGCCTTAATCAAACAAGGAGAGAAGTTCCAGTGGAATGAAGAGGCAGATAGAGCCTTCGAGGATCTTAAACGCACAATCTCAACACCACCAATCTTGGTGGCGCCTAAAGAGAAGGAACCTCTCCTGTTATACATTGCGGCTACACCCCAAGTGGTCAGCACGGCACTCGTTGTCGAAAGAGAAGAAGAAGGAAAACTTCATGGAGTGCAGAGGCCGGTATATTTCATCAGTGAAGTTTTATCACCATCAAAACAGCGGTACCCGCAGTACCAGAAACTAGCATATGGAGTGTTTACAACCGCAAGAAAATTGCGGCACTATTTTTCAGCGCATCCGATAATAGTGGTCAACGAGGCGCCTTTATCCAATATACTAAACAATCCGAAGCTACGGGTCGTGTCTCCCTTTGGGGAATAGAACTTTCTCCTCGGGACATCACGTATGAAAAAAGAAAAGCAATAAAGTCGCAAATTCTGCCAGATTTCATCGCAGAGTGGATGGAGCTGCAAAATACAGGACCCCCGGATTTATCGAGAACCTGGACTATGAACTTTGACGGGTCCAAGAGGTTAGAGGGAGCTGGAGCAGGCGTGATACTCATATCACCTGAAGGCGACAAATTAAAGTATGTTTTACGGATGACGTTCCCAAATGCGTCTAACAATGAGGCAGAATACGAAGCTCTTATACACGGGATGAAGATGGCGAAAGCTTGTGGCACAACTCGACTAAAAATCTTTGGCGACTCACAATTGGTGGCTCAGCAAGTCATGAACCAATGTGACGCGGTCAATGATAGCATGGTGGCATACAAAGAAGTGTACAACGAGCTCGAGAAATTATTTGATGGATGCGAGGTAAATCATATCAGCAGACTAAGCAACGATGAAGCCGATGTTCTTGCAAATATCGGGTCGTAGTGCCTCGCAATTCCACCAGGCGTGTTCTGGGAGGAAATAACAGAGAGATCAACAACGCCGAAGAAATCAAAAAAGAAGTACAAGGAAGAGAAATCCTCGGGGGCTGCAAAAGAAACACTAGAAGAAGAAGAGGAACAGGATCTAGTATTGATGGTGCAAATACCATGGATGCAAGCGTACATATCATACATCCTAAGGAAAACAATACCCGACGATCCAGTTGAAGCAAGGTGAGTTATTAGACGGTCCAAAGCCTTTAAAGTGATCAAAGGGGAGTTGTACAAACGCAGTATTTTGGGTGTGTTACAGCGGTGCGTCACACCCGAAGAAGGAAGGATAATCTTGAAGGATGTACACGAGGGAAAATGTGGTCATCACGCGAGCAGTCGAGCTATTGCCGCCAAGGTTTTTCGAGCTGGATTTTACTGGTTGACAATAATCGAGGATGCAAAGGAGATAGTACGAACTTGTGACACGTGCCAGAGATTTGCCGCGAAACCTCATTCTCCGGCAGCAGAGTTGACGCCAATACCATTGTCCTGGCCCTTTGCTCAATGGGGCCTCGATATGGTGGGGAAGTTACATAAAGCCTCGCCAGGAGGATACGAGTATAGGCTCATCGCTGTCGACAAATTTACCAAGTGGATAGAAGCCAAGCCGATAAATTCACCAGATGCAGCATCTGCAATAAAGTTCGTGAAAAGCATTGTCTTTCGATTTGGCGTACCTCACAGCATTGTCACGGACAATGGCGGCAACTTTACATCCAAGGAATTCAAGGCATACTGTGCAGAGGTAGGCATCAAATTGCACTTCGCGTCAGTTGCGCATCCACAAATCAACGGCCAAGTCGAAAAAGCCAATGGAATCATCTGCAACGGTATCAAGAAGCGCTTGTTAGGACCATTGGAAAAAGCTCGACACACCTGGCCAGAGGAGCTGCCGAGTGTATTGTGGAGTATTCGAACAACACCAAATACGGCGACACAGGAAACTCCGTTTTTTCTTGTCCATGGAGCTGAGGCAGTATTGCCAATAGAGATAGAGCATGATTCCCCAAGAGTTACGGAGTATGATGAAGAAGCTTCTAGAAAGGCATTGGAAGACGATGTCGATGCATTGGATGAAGCCAAAGATGAAGTACTATCACGGGTCACCAAGTATCAGCAAGACTTGAAAAACTATCATAGTCGACGCTTGCGACCAAGGTCCTTTCAGGTTGGAGATCTAGTTCTACGACTCAATCAACTGAGTACTGAAAAACTCGAGTCACCATGGCTTGGCCCTTACATCGTCACGGAAGTCATCGAAGGAGGAGCATACAAGATCAAGGATAAGAAGACAGGGGTTCCCGAGAAAAACCCATGGAACGTGGCACAGCTAAGGCGTTTTTACGCTTAGTGTCAAAATACGATCCTCCTTGTAAAAATACAATGTACCGAAACGCCCGCGAGTTTTCGACGCACTCTTTTCCTTTTTCGAGGTACCGAGTGGGGCCGGAGAAGGTTTTTAATGAGGCGGGCTCGCGGTGCTACAATATAATAAAGATAGTAGAGATATATATCTTCTTCTTCGACAGGCTCGGGGGCTTGTGCCCAAGATTTACAATATATATTTCTGAAAATATTTCGCCTTGGTGCAAAAACACCTCGCAAAATAAACGAAGATACAAAATAGCGATCAACAACAAGGCCCGGGGGCTCGTACCCGCAAATATAGCATATTCAATATAATTTAGTTGCCTTGGTTTAAAACCTCGCATACACAACAAAGAAATTTACCATCGAAACACTGGGGGGCTGATGTCTACGGGAGCTTCTATTCTTGTAGACAGTGTTGGGCCTCCAAGAGCAGAGGTTTGTAGAACAGCAAGCAAGTTTCCTTAAGTGGATCACCCAAGGTTTATCGAACTCGTGGAGGAAGAGGTCAAAGATATCCCTCTCATGCAACCCCGCAACCACAAAGCAAGAAGTCTCTTGTGTCCCCAACACACCTAATAGGTGCACTAGTTCGGCGAAGAGATAGTGAAATACAGGTGGTATGAATAAGTATGAGCGAGTAGCAACGGTGCCGAAAAGTGCTTTGCCCAGGATAGTAAACAAGCAGTAGTAACGCAGCGAAGTAGTAACGCAAGTAAAACAAGAAACAAGCAGCGATAGCAGATATTTAGGAACAAGGCCTAGGGATTAGACTTTCACTAGTGGACACTCTCAATATTGATCACATAACAGAATAGATAAATGCATACTCTACACTCTTTTGTTGGATGATGAACACATTGCGTAGGATTACACGAACCCTCAATGCCGGAGTTAACAAGCTCCACAATTCAATGTTCATATTTAAATAACCTTAGAGTGCAAGAAAGATCAACACGACTAAACCAAGTACTAACACAGCATGCACACTCGTCACCTTCACACTATGTAGGAGGAATAGATCACATCAATACTATCATAATGATAATTAACTCCACAATCTACAAGAGATCATGATCATAGCATATGCCAAGTACTAACACGGATGCACACACTGTCACCATTACACCGTGTAGGAGGAATAAACTACTTTAATAACATCACTAGAGTAGCACATAGATAAATTGTGATACAAAACACAATGCAATCATAAAGAGATATAAATAAGCACTTCACTACGCCATTCATAACGAGTGAGTAAGTATTCGTGAAATATAGCCTAAGAGACCCACACGGTGCACACTACTGTCACCTTTACACACGTGGGACAAGGAGTCTCCCGGAGATCACATAAGTAAAACTCACTTGACTAGCACAATGACATCTAGATTACAAGCATCATCATATGAATCTCAATCATGTAAGGCAGCTCATGAGATTATTGTATTGAAGCACATAGGAGAGAGATGAACCACATAGCTACCGGTACAGCCCCGAGCCTCGATGGAGAACTACTCCCTCCTCATGGGAGCAGCAGCGGTGATGAAGATGGCGGTGGAGATGGCAGCGGTGTCGATGGAGAAGCCTTCCGGGGGCACTTCCCCGCTCCGGCAGCGTGCCGGAACAGAGACTCCTATCCCCCAGATCTTGGCTTCGCGATGGCGGCGGCTCTGGAAGGTTTCTGTGGGTTTCGTTCTTCGTAATAGGGTTTTCGCGACGGAGGCTTTAAATAGGCGGAAGGGCAGCCTCGGAGGGGCTCGGGGGCCCACACCATAGGGCGGCGCGGCCCCCCTTCGGCCGCGCCAGGGTGTGGTGTGGGGCCCCCGGGGCTTCCCTCCGGCGGCTCTCGGGTGTTCTGAAGGCTCCGGGAAAAATAGGGACTCGGGTCTTGATTTCGTCCAATTCCGAGAATATTTCTTTACTAGGATTTCGGAACCAAAAACAGCGTAAAATAGGAACCGACTCTTCGGCATCTTGTTAATAGGTTAGTTCCGAGAAAATGCACGAATATGACATAAAGTGTGCATAAAACATGTAGATAACATCAATAATGTGGCATGGAACATAAGAAATTATCGATACGTCGGAGACGTATCAAGCATCCCTAAGCTTAGTTCCGCTCGTCCCGAGCGGGCAAAACGATAACAAAGATAATTTCTGAAGTGACATGCCATCATAACCTTGATCATACTATTTGTAAACATATGTAATGAATGCAGCGATCAAAACAATGGTAATGACATGAGTAAACAACTGAATCATAAAGCAAAGACTTTTCATGAATAGTACTTAAAGACAAGCATCAATAAGTCTTGCATAAGAGTTAACTCATAAAGCAATAATTCAAAGTAGAGGTATTGAAGCAACACAAAGGAAGATTAAGTTTCACGGTTGCTTTCAACTTGTAACATGTATATCTCATGGATAATTGTCAACATAGAGTAATATAACAAGTACAATATGCAAGTATGTAGGAATCAATGCACAGTTCACACAAGTGTTTGCTTCTTGAGGTGGAGAGAGATAGGTGAACTGACTCAACATAAAAGTAAAGAGAATGGTCCTTCAAAGAGGAAAGCATCGATTGCTATATTTGTGCTAGAGGTTTTATTTTGAAAACATGAAACAATTTTGTCAACGGTAGTAATAAAGCATATGAGTTATGTAAATTATATCTTACAAGTTGCAAGCCTCATGCATAGTATACTAATAGTGCCCGCACCTTGTCCTAATTAGCTTGGACTACCGGATCTTTGCAATGCACATGTTTTAACCAAGTGTCACAATGGGGTACCTCCATGCCGCCTCGTACAAAGGTCTAAGGAGAAAGCTCGCATTTTGGATTTCTCGCTTTTGATTATTCTCAACTTAGACATCCATACCGGGACAACATGGACAACGAGATAATGGACTCCTCTTAAATGCATAAGCATGTGGCAACAATTATTATTCTCATATGAGATTGAGGATATGTGTCCAAAACTGAAACTTCCACCATGATTCATGGCTTTAGTTAGCGGCCCAATGTTCTTCTCTAACAATATGCATGCTCCAACCATTAAGGTGGTAGATCTCTCTTACTTCGGACAAGACGGACATGCATAGCAACTCACATGATATTCAACAAAGAATAGTTGATGAGCGTCCCAGAAGCATGGTTATCGCACAACAAGCAACTTAATAAGAGATAAAGTGCATAAGTACATATTCAATACCACAATAGTTTTTAAGCTATTTGTCCCATGAGCTATATATTGCAAAGGTGAATGATGGAAATTTAAAGGTAGCACTCAAGCAATTTACTTTGGAATGGCGGATAAATACCATGTAGTAGGTAGGTATGGTGGACACAAATGGCATAGTGGTTGGCTCAAGTATTTTGGATGCATGAGAAGTATTCCCTCTCGATACAAGGTTTAGGCTAGCAAGGTTATTTGAAACAAACACAAGGATGAACGGTGCAGCAAAACTCACATAAAAGACATATTGTAAACATTATAAGAATCTACACCGTCTTCCTTGTTGTTCAAAACTCAATACTAGATATTATCTAGACTCTAGAGAAACCAAATTAGCAAGCTCTAAGTATTTCTTCATTAATGGGTGCAAAGTATATGATGCAAGAGCTTAAACATGAGCACAACAATTGCCAAGTATCAAATTATCCAAGACATTTTAGAGTTACTACATGTAGCATTTTCCAATTCCAACCATATAACAATTTAACGAAGATGAAACTTCGCCATGAATACTATGAGTAGAGCCTAAGGACATACTTGTCCATATGCTACAGAGGAGCGTGTCTCTCTCCCATAAAGTGAATGCTAGGATCCATTTTATTCAAACAAAACAAAAAACAAAAACAAACCGACGCTCCAAGCAAAGTACATAACATGTGGCCGAATAAAAATATAGTTTCAAGAGAAGGAACCTGATAATTTGTCGATGAAGAAGGGGATGCCTTGGGCATCCCCAAGCTTAGATGCTTGAGTCTTCTTGAAATATGCAGGGGTGAACCACCGGGGCATCCCCAAGCTTAGAGCTTTCACTGTTCTTGATCATAGTATATCATCCTCCTCTCTTGACCCTTTAAAACTTCCTCCACACCAAACTCGAAACAACTCATTAGAGGATTAGTGCACAATAAAAATTAACATTTTCAGAGGTGACACAATAATTATTAACACTTCTGGACATTGCATAAAGCTACTGGACATTAATGGATCAAAGAAATTCATCCAACATAGCAAAAGAGGCAATGCGAAATAAAAGGCAGAATCTGTCAAAACAGAACAGTCCGTAAAGATGGATTTTATTAGGGCACCAGACTTGCTCAAATGAAAATGTCCAAATTGAATGAAAGTTGCGTACATATCTGAGGATCATGCACGTAAATTGGCTTAATTTTCTGAGCTACCTACAGGGAGGTAGACCCAGATTCGTGACATCGACGAAATCTGGAACTGCGCAGTAATCCAAATCTAGTATCAACCTTTCTATCAACGACTTTACTTGGCACAACAAAACACAAAACTAAGATAAGGAGAGGTTGCTACAGTAGTAAACAACTTCCAAGACACAAATATAAAACAAAGTACTGTAGCAAAATAACACATGGGTTATCTCCCAAGAAGTTCTTTCTTTATAGCCATTAAGATGGGCTCAAGCAGCTTTAATGATGCACTCGCAAGAAATAGTAGTTGAAGCAAAAGAGAGCATCAAGAGGCAAATTCAAAACAAATTTAAGTCTAACATGCTTCCTATGCATAGGAGTCTTGTAAATAAACAAGTTCATGAAGAGCAAAGTGACAAGCATAGGAAGATAAAACAAGTGTAGCTTCAAAAATTTCAGCACATAGAGAGGTGTTTTAGTAACATGAAAATTTCTACAACCATATTTTCCTCTCTCATAATAACTTTCAGTAGCAACATGAGCAAACTCAACAATATAACTATCACATAAAGCATTCTTATCATGAGTCTCATGCATAAAATTATTACTACTCCCAACATAAGCATAATCAATTTTATTAGTTGTAGTGGGAGCAAATTCAACAAAGTAGCTATCATTATTATTCTCATCAAGTGTAGGAGGCATAGTATAATCACAACAAAATTTAGTCTCCATAGTAGGTGGCACCAAAAGACCACTATCATTATAATCATCATAAATAGGAGGCAAAGTATCATCAAAGTAAATTTTCTCCTCAATGCTTGGGGGACTAAAAATATCATGCTCATCAAAGCCAGCTTCCCCAAGCTTAGAATTTTCCATATCATTAGCAACAATGGTGTTCAAAGCGTTCATACTAATATTACTACCAGCATGCAAATAAGATTCCATAGGTTTTTTAATTTCCGCATCAAACAATCCATGTTTTAAATCAGGAAATAGAATAAGAAGCTCATTGTTGTCCATTATGCCAAACTAGTGTAAACAAGAAACAAAAAGATGCAATTGCAGGATCTAAAGGAAATAGCTTCGAGCACAAACACAATGGCGCCGAAAAGTACTGTACACTGGAACCGGAGTATGAGTGCCTTTTTACCTTTCCTCCCGACAACGAGCGCCGGAAAAGTGCTTGATGTCTACGGGAGCTTCTATTCTTGTAGACGGGGTTGGGCCTCCAAGAGCAGAGGTTTGTAGAACAGCAGCAAGTTTCCCTTAAGTGGATCACCCAATGTTTATCGAACTCGGGGAGGAAGAGGTCAAAGATATCCCTCTCATGCAACCACTGCAACCACAAAGCAAGAAGTCTCTTGTGTCCCCAACACACCTAATAGGTGCACTAGTTCGGCGAAGAGATAGTGAAATACAGGTGGTATGAATAAGTATGAGCAGTAGTAGCGGTGCCGGAAAAGTGCTTTGCCCGGGATAGTAAACAAGCAGTAGTAACGCAGCAGTAGATAACGCTTGAGTAAAACAAGTAAACAAGCGGCGATAGCGATATTTAGGAACAAGGCCTAGGGATTAGACTTTCACTAGTGGACACTCTCAACATTGATCACATAACAGAATAGATAAATGCATACTCTACACTCTTTTGTTGGATGATGAACACATTGCGTAGGATTACACGAACCCTCAATGCCGGAGTTAACAAGCTCCACAATTCAATGTTCATATTTAAATAACCTTAGAGTGCAAGAAAGATCAACACGACTAAACCAAGTACTAACACAGCATGCACACTGTCACCTTCACGCTATGTAGGAGGAATAGATCACATCAATACTATCATAATGATAATTAACTCCACAATCTACAAGAGATCATGATCATAGCATATTCCAAGTACTAACACGGATGCACACACTGTCACCATTACACCGTGCAGGAGGAATAAACTACTTTAATAACATCACTAGAGTAGCACATAGATAAATTGTGATACAAAACACATTGCAATCATAAAGAGATATAAATAAGCACTTCACTATGCCATTCATAACGGTGAGTAAGTATTACGTGAAATATAGCCTAAGAGACCCACACGGTGCACACACTCGTCACCTTTACACACGTGGGACAAGGAGTCTCCGGAGATCACATAAGTAAAACTCACTTGACTAGCACAATGACATCTAGATTACAAGCATCATCATATGAATCTCAATCATGTAAGGCAGCTCATGAGATTATTGTATTGAAGCACATAGGAGAGAGATGAACCACATAGCTACCGGTACAGCCCCGAGCCTCGATGGAGAACTACTCCCTCCTCATGGGAGCAGCAGCGGTGATGAAGATGGCGGTGGAGATGGCAGCGGTGTCGATGGAGAAGCCTTCGGGGCACTTCCCCGCTCCGGCGGCGTGCGGACGACGAGACTCCTGTCCCCCAGATCTTGGCTTCGCGATGGCGGCGGCTCTGGAAGGTTTCTGTGGGTTTCGTTCTTCGTAATAGGGTTTTCGCGACGGAGGCTTTAAATAGGCCGAAGGGCAGCCTCGGAGGGGGCCTGGGGGGCCCACACCATAGGGCGGCGCGGCCCCCCTCCGGCCGCGCCGGGGTGTGGTGTGGGGCCCCGGGGCTTCCCTCCGGCGGCTCTCGGGTGTTCCGAAGGCTCGGGAAAAATAGGGACCTGGGTCTTGATTTCGTCCAATTCCGAGAATATTTCTTTACTAGGATTTACTGGAACCAAAAACAGCGAGAAAACGAACTGGCTCTTCGGCATCTTGTTAATAGGTTAGTTCCAGAAAATGCACGAATATGACATAAAGTGTGCATAAAACAAGTAGATAACATCAATAATGTGGCATGGAACATAAGAAATTATCGATACGTCGGAGACGTATCAGGGGCTTGATGAGGAAAAATAGAAACACTTACTGACTTTACAATATAGAATATGTTTACAACATACAAGATGCAATTCCTGAGAAACTTCAATGAGCTAAAAGAAAAAGAAAGTCAATTGCGGCCTAGTATATTATCTATGGTCATCCGTTCAGTATTTACAGTACGAGTACTGTGTTCAGCATAGCTGCCCTTCACGAAGAATTCAGCGTCCATCCGAAGAAGTTCATCCATCATATCTTCTCGCTATAGGGGTCACATGATCATCAATTTTGCCAACATCCCTTTTCCTTTTCGCCATCTTGGCCAAGCACTTGGTAACAATTTGACTCATGTCAAACTTGGGATAGCAGATTTTGATCATCATCATAGCAAACCTGGCGCCGACAGATAGTTGGGCCCGAACAAATCCATGGATTCGAGGAGCATCCCGAAATTTCTCCATCAAAGCAGGAAGGGTCTCAGGCATCTTATTGCGCGGAAACATGGTACCGTAAACCAAGGACAATGTCCTTGTACAGAAGTCGAGAAACTCACGGACTTGAGTCGCACGATCTTGAAATCTGACGATCTGGCGAGTACGTTCAGGCGTCACCCAAAAGTTGGAACCATGTTCTTTGGCAAGCCTGAGAAGCACTTTTGGATCGAGCTTCAACATGTTGATCCTTGGCAGTGGTATCCCGAAAAGAACCTGTTTTCAGCAGAAGAGTCAGAAAGGAAGGAAAAACATGGAGAATACAGATAATCATGGTCAAGCGAACGAAGCGTACCCACCATATCCAAGCTGGAGTCAAGCATTAGCTCAAGCATGAAATTCTCTCGTCGAGAAGCCTCGGCAGCTGCAGCAATCCCGTCCTGTTTTACAGCTATAGCATCCTAGGCTTGCTGAAGCGCAATTTTTTCCCTCTCGGAAGATTTTCGAGACTGCTCCATTACCATAAGTGACTGTTTTTTGATAGATTGGAGTTGTTGACGAAGTTCTGCTACTTCTTGTGTCGAATCCCTACTCGAGGAATTTTTGACAAATTCATCGTCGACATGTGCTTTCTTCAAGTAGTATGAGGAGGGAACAACATTGCCAGGACGAGTCGAAGTATAGTTGTCAAATATCAACTGAAAACAAAAGGTTCGACATCAATCATCAAGCAAAATAGAATTCCATTAATTCTTAGAATATTTACAAGGCATTACAAGGGAGGACGCCTAGCAAGCTAGTAAGGTCAGTGTCGACAATAGCTACTTTGGCGACAGCATCAAAAGGACTAAAGAAAAAAGAAAGACAGGGCACTCTACTAGACCTCCGGCTTCGACGAACTAGGAGAAGGAGTTGGCTTGCATCCAAGATAGGCGAGGATCTTCTTTGAGTTTGGCTTCGCAGCCTTGATTAGCGACTGCCAATTCTTGGTCTCCATCTCCTGCGTATCGCCAACCCTAGTCCAGTCGATATTTTGTTGGCTGTCGGCAACTAGGGCAATAGTGCCTTCAACGCCAACCTTCAAACCTTCTTGGCGAAGTTTGAGCCCAAGATTTTCGGGAGTATTGAAGCACTTGGCGAGAGCAAGAAAAGGCGCGGGTTCCTCTTTCTTCGGGAAGAAGTAAGGGTACAGCTGCGATAGTCCCGCCCCAGCTTCAGCAAGGCCTTCGCGTGCTTCGTCTCCATGAATCTCAAGGAGAGAAAGCGCGTCAAGAAGGGGATCATTGTCAAGATCTTCAAGTTCATATTCTTGACACGTTTTTCCTGCTAAGACAAAATTTTATTGATCAATAAGCAAGAAAAGAAAAGCAAGTTCAAGGAAATCAAAATAGTTTGGGCACTTACTGACAAAGCGACGGCTCTGCGACTCCAAGCGCTTGATAATTGCCTCTTCGCGAGCAGCATTGTTTGGTTATATGCTCACTTAAAGAGGTTTCCGCCTCATGAAGCCTTTTTCGAAGGTCTTCGACGGTGGCGGCATCAGCTTCATCTTTCTTGAGAGCTGCTTCGCTTTGCTCTAACTTAACGAGCAAGAGCGTCAGCGTGTTTGTTGGCTTCGGCAAGAGTTTACGGAAAAAATAAACAATGGTAAACGACACGACAAAATAATAAAGGAGTAAATACGGCAGAGAGGGCAAGGAAAAATAGTACCTTCAAGTTTATTTGCATGATCACGGTACCCGACGAATTGGGTACCGAGGCGAATAAACTCCTTCATCACAGGCTGAAGATAAAACAAAAGAAAAAAGAAAAGTCAATATAGGAAGGAAAAGTTCGACAGAAGCTATGCAAGAAACAAAGGGGAGTCGACAAATGTTGAAATGTTAGGAAAAGAACAGAGAAAAACTTACATCATCCAATGAAGGAGTTGTGGAACTACTAGCCAGCAGGAGAGGTTCCTTGGCTGGCTCTACCCTAGCTCTCTTTGGTGAAGAGGCTCGGGGGCTTGCAACGGGAGTTGGATGCTCTATATCTTGTTGAGGAGGCGAAGTTTCATCCCCATCAGGATGAGCTTCCGAAATAACTAAAGTACGAGACGTACTCGTTCGAGCAGTCGTGTTGCTAGGTTGAATTTCATCATCATCATCACTACAAAAAGGCAACAAGACAGTAAGAAAATATAGTCGACACAATCAATGGCAAACAACAAACAACGACAGGAACTTACGAACTGATAAGAGCATTGGTGTAAGGGTCGAAAGTTGTCCTTTTTTCAGTAGGAGCAACTTCTTCGGCAGGAGGTGTGCCGGTCTTGGAAGGGCCGGAGTCGACAATTTCCTCCCTTTTTCTTTTGTTTTTGGGAGAAACAGCTGGGGAGGATGATCGTGCCGATCCGGTAGCCTCGGACTCAACTTCCTTTTCGGAGGATACCGCAGATTTTCGAGAATCCGTGGCTTCACTCTCGTGGCGAGAAGTACCTCGGTTGTCGTCGGTGACAACGGCCCGTTCTTCGACCTCTCCACCTTCGGGAAGAGGAGGAAGAGAAACAATATCTGGATGGTTCTACAAAAAGAAGAATGTCGACAAAAAAGTTATGCAAAGGATGTCAACAAAAATATGCACTCGAGAAAAATAGTTCACACAAAAATTACCTCAGGAAGCGCGTTGGTGGCGCTATACGGCTTTACGCGACAAGACGAGGGGACAAGATCTTTCTTGTTGAGGGAGGAGATTTTTCGGACAAGTTTTTCTAAATCCTTGACCGACAAATCCACCGACAAGCGATCCACATCTTTGTCGCCAGCATACTTCCAGAGGGGATTTTTGCGAGCTTGCGAGGCTGCACTCTAATCCTAAGGAAATACGCCGTGATTTGGATACCCGACAGTTCTTGTCCTCGGGTATTTTGGAGTTGGTGGATGCGTGTCATCAAAGCTTCGTCGCCGCTTTTTCTTCGTCGGTAGCCTCGCATCCCGGGAACGACGGCGACAGATTTTCTCGGTACCATCAAAAGGAGGGATGTTGTCTTCAACAGAGCCATGATTCTCCTCATGAATGTACAACCACTTTTTGCGCCACCCTTGTACTGAGTCAGGGAATTTGACGTCAAAGTACTCGACGTCAGGGCGGACGCAGATGACAACGCCGCCAATGTTGTAGGAAACATTGGGAGAGCCATTACGGCGATAGAGGAAAATGCGTTTCCATAGAGCCCGGTTAAGGCTGGACTCCAAGGAAAGCTTCGCAAAGCGTAATGAAGATTGAGATATGGAGGATGGAGTTGGGAGTAAGATGATGCAATTGCGGTCGGTACATAAAAAGCAACCCCGTAAGAAATTGTGAATGGGGGCGGAAAGACCACGGATGAGGTGGTCGACGAAACCGACCCGATACTCCATTGGAGGGGTTGGGTAGCTTTCTTCGCTGGGGAAGCGAAGCACGCCTTCCTTCTTGCTGATCCCCAGTTTCTTTAGTAGGTTGATGTCCTGAGGGGAGATTTTGGATCTCTCCCACTCCATATTCCCCAGATCTTCGGTCGCCATCTTGGACTCGGGCGTGTTGTGCCTGGTGAGTTTGCGCGGAGGCATCAACAATGGCGCCGGAGCAAAGTGCGAAGTGTAGTTGAGCTCAGGAACTGTGGGGCGCGAGGGAGAATTTTGGCAGAGGAGAGCAGAGGAGCGGCGCGAGCGAAAGTATCTAAGGAGGAAGACGATGACCTTAAATAGAGGTGCAGTGAATCGATGCGCCGTTGGATGAAGAAAATGTGGGATAGATGGTTGACACGTGGACAAGGGGTAAAATCGCAAATTCACTGAGAAGGGAACGAACGGGCGCTACGAGTGCGTGCGCCGAGAAAGCGGAGGACGTGTGTCCCCCACTTGCACGACGTGTCAATACGATGCGTAATTTGGGCCCACAAGACGGTGAGAGAGAACTTCTCGCGTTTTCCGAGAACAGCGGTCGTGGCTATCATCAGCGAGTGATGTCACCTTAACAAGAGAAAATTTCGACTCAACATCTTCATAAAAAAGGCGACGAAGAAGATTATGGATTATTTTGAGAGCCTTTGATCAAATACAAGTTTTTGACCAAAGGCTCGGGGGCTACTTTGGAATAAAAGAAAAATTCGAGTATGACAAAATAGAAATGACGAGAGCCTATAACCAAACGCAAGCATTTGTCCATAGCCTCGGGGGCTACTCCCATCGGGAGCGCTGTTCGCGCACCCGATAGATATAAAAATTCGAGGAAAGATGACAATATAGCGACATGAGGCATTAAAGTGTTGAGCCTACAACCAAGCACTAGTCCTTGGCTGTAGCCTCGGGGGCTACTCCCATCGGGAACGCTGTTCGCGTGCCCGATGAAATTATAAAAAAAAGAGAGAGAGGAAAAAGAAAGAAAGAAGAAGTGAGTATATTTCGAGTTATACAAATAACTCTACATATACTCCCATCGGGAAGGCAAAATAAGTCATCCGTTGACTCAATAAAATGTGCTATTCCAGCAGCCGAAAAAGCACTCGACAATATATTCTCAGAGCGCCAAAGTAGCGAATAATCTCTGAATGCCGCAAAACTTTGCGAAGGTAAGACCCCAGATCCGTTCTGAGCGGCGTGGCGCCGTCTCTGACGTCGGTTTGCTACTTTTTTCCGTATCAACAGATACGAAGAAAAATCCTAACGGACGCGTTAGGTACCCGATAAAATATGACTGGGACTCGA
>NC_061513.1:229721349-229740777 GCF_022539505.1 Lolium rigidum | reverse complement strand
GAACCGGAGTATGAGTGCCTTTTTACCTTTCCTCCTCGAGCAACGGCGCCTGGAAAAGTGCTTGATGTCTACTGGAGGTTCTATTCTTGTAGACAGTGTTGGGCCTCCAAGAGCGAGAGGTTTGTAGAACAGCAGCAAGTTTCCCTTAAGTGGATCACCCAAGGTTTATCGAACTCGGGGAGGAAGAGGTCAAAGATATCCCTCTCATGCAACCCCGCAACCACAAAGCAAGAAGTCTCTTGTGTCCCCAACACACCTAATAGGTGCACTAGTTCGGCGAAGAGATAGTGAAATACAGGTGGTATGAATAAGTATGAGCAGTAGCAACGGTGCCGTAAAAGTGCTTTGCCCGGGACAACAAACAAGCGGTAGTAATGCATAGACAGTACTAACGCGATAGAAACAAGAAACAAGCAGCGATAGCGATATTTAGGAACAAGGCCTAGGGATTAGACTTTCACTAGTGGACACTCTCAACATTGATCACATAACAGAATAGATAAATGCATACTCTACACTCTTTTGTTGGATGATGAACACATTGCGTAGGATTACACGAACCCTCAATGCCGGAGTTAACAAGCTCCACAATTCAATGTTCATATTTAAATAACCTTAGAGTGCAAGAAAGATCAACACGACTAAATCAAGTACTAACACAGCATGCACACTCTGTCACCTTCACGCTATGTAGGAGGAATAGATCACATCAATACTATCATAATGATAATTAACTCCACAATCTACAAGAGATCATGATCATAGCATATGCCAAGTACTAACACGGATGCACACACTCGTCGCCATTACACCGTGCGGGAGGAATAAACTACTTTAATAACATCACTAGAGTAGCACATAGATAAATTGTGATACAAAACACATTGCAATCATAAAGAGATATAAATAAGCACTTCACTACGCCATTCATAACAAGGTGAGTAAGTATTACTGTGAAATATAGCCTAAGAGACCCACACGGTGCACACACTCGTCACCTTTACACACGTGGGACAAGGAGTCTCCTGGAGATCACATAAGTAAAACTCACTTGACTAGCACAATGACATCTAGATTACAAGCATCATCATATGAATCTCAATCATGTAAGGCAGCTCATGAGATTATTGTATTGAAGCACATAGGAGAGAGATGAACCACATAGCTACCGGTACAGCCCCGAGCCTCGATGGAGAACTACTCCTCCTCATGGGAGCAGCAGCGGTGATGAAGATGGCGGTGGAGATGGCAGCGGTGTCGATGGAGAAGCCTTCCGGGGCACTTCCCCGCTCCGGCCGGCGTGCCGGAACAGAGACTCCTGTCCCCCAGATCTTGGCTTCGCGATGGCGGCGGCTCTGGAAGGTTTCTGTGGGTTTCGTTCTTCGTAATAGGGTTTTCGCGACGGAGGCTTTAAATAGGCGGAAGGGCAGCCTCGGAGGGGGCCCGGGGGCCCACACCATAGGGCGGCGCGGCCCCCCTCGGCCGCGCCGGGTGTGGTGTGGGGCCCCTGGGCTTCCCTCGGCGGCTCTCGGGTGTTCGGAAGGCTCGGGAAAAATAGGGACACGGGTCTTGATTTCATCCAATTCGAGAATATTTCTTTACTAGGATTTACGGAACCAAAAACAGCGAGAAAACAGGAACCGACTCTTCGGCATCTTGTTAATAGGTTAGTTCCGGAAAATGCACGAATATGACATAAAGTGTGCATAAAACATGTAGATAACATCAATAATGTGGCATGGAACATAAGAAATTATCGATACGTCGGAGACGTATCAGGGGCTTGATGAGGAAAAATAGAAACACTTACTGACTTTACAATATAGAATATGTTTACAACATACAAGATGCAATTCCTGAGAAAATTCAACGAGCTAAAAGAAAAAGAAAGTCAATTGCGGCCCAGTATATTATCTATGGTCATCCGTTCAGTATTTACAGTACGAGTACTGTGTTCAGCATAGCTGCCCTTCACGAAGAATTCAGCGTCCATCCGAAGAAGTTCATCCATCATATCTTCTGCTATAGGGGTCACATGATCATCAATTTTGCCAACATCCCTTTTCCTTTTCGCCATCTTGGCCAAGCACTTGGTAACAATTTGACTCATGTCAAACTTGGGATAGCAGATTTTGATCATCATCATAGCAAACCTGGCGCCGACAGATAGTTGGGCCCGAACAAATCCATGGATTCGAGGAGCATCCCGAAATTTCTCCATCAAAGCGGGAAGGGTCTCGGGCATCTTATTGCGCGGAAACATGGTACCGTAAACCAAGGACAATGTCCTTGTACGAAGTCGAGAAACTCACGGACTTGAGTCGCACGATCTTGAAATCCGACGATCCGGCGAGTACGTTCGAGGCGTCACCCAAAAGTTGGAACCATGTTCTTTGGCAAGCCCGAGAAGCACTTTTGGATCGAGCTTCAACATGTTGATCCTTGGCGAGTGGTATCCCGAAAAGAACTCGTTTTCAGCGGAAGAGTCGAAAGGAAGGAAAAACATGGAGAATACGAGATAATCATGGTCAAGCGAACGAAGCGTACCCGCCATATCCAAGCTGGAGTCAAGCATTAGCTCAAGCATGAAATTCTCTCGTCGAGAAGCCTCGGCAGCTGCAGCAATCCCGTCCTGTTTTACAGCTATAGCATCCTGGGCTTGCTGAAGCGCAATTTTTCCCTCTCGGAAGATTTTCGAGACTGCTCCATTACCATAAGTGACTGTTTTTTGATAGACTGGAGTTGTTGACGAAGTTCTGCTACTTCTTGTGTCGAATCCCTACTCGAGGAATTTTTGACAAATTCATCGTCGACATGTGCTTTCTTCAAGTAGGATGAGGAGGGAACAGCATTGCCAGGACGAGTCGAAGTATAGTTGTCAAATATCAACTGAAAACAAAAGGTTCAACATCAATCATCAAGCAAAATAGAATTCCATTAATTCTTAGAATATTTACAAGGCATTACAAGGGAGGACGCCCTAGCAAGCTAGTAAGGTCAGTGTCGACAATAGCTACTTTGGCGACAGCATCAAAAGGACTAAAGAAAAAAGAAAGACAGGGCACTCTACTAGACCTCCGGCTTCGACGAACTAGGAGCAGGAGTTGGCTTGCATCCAAGATAGGCGAGGATCTTCTTTGAGTTTGGCTTCGCAGCCTTGATTAGCGACTGCCAATTCTTGGTCTCCATCTCCTACGTATCGCCAACCCTAGTCCAGTCGATATTTTGTTGGCTGTCGGCAACTAGGGCAATAGTGCCTTCAACGCCAACCTTCAAACCTTCTTGGCGAAGTTTGAGCCCAAGATTTTCGGGAGTATTGAAGCACTTGGCGAGAGCAAGAAAAGGCGCGGGTTCCTCTTTCTTCGGGAAGAAGTAAGGGTACAGCTGCGATAGTCCCGCCCCAGCTTCAGCAAGGCCTTCGCGTGCTTCGTCTCCATGAATCTCAAGGAGAGAAAGCGCGTCAAGAAGGGGATCATTGTCAAGATCTTCAAGTTCATATTCTTGACACGTTTTTCCTGCTAAGACAAAATTTTATTGATCAATAAGCAAGAAAAGAAAAGCAAGTTCAAGGAAATCAAAATAGTTTGGGCACTTACTGACAAAGCGATGGCTCTGCGACTCCAAGCGCTTGATAATTGCCTCTTCGCGAGCAGATTGTTTGGTTATATGCTCACTTAAAGAGGTTTCCGCCTCATGAAGCCTTTTTCGAAGGTCTTCGACGGTGGCGGCATCAGCTTCATCTTTCTTGAGAGCTGCTTCGCTTTGCTCTAACTTAACAGCAAGAGCGTCAGCGTGTTTGTTGGCTTCGGCAAGAGTTTCTGGAAAAAATAAACAATGGTAAACGACACGACAAAATAATAAAGGAGTAAATACGGCAGAGAGGGCAAGGAAAAATAGTACCTTCAAGTTTATTTGCATGATCACGGTACCCGACGAATTGGGTACCGAGGCGAATAAACTCCTTCATCACAGGCTGAAGAGAAAACAAAAGAAAAAAGAAAAGTCAATATAGGAAGGAAAAGTTCGACAGAAGCTATGCAAGAAACAAAGGGGAGTCGACAAATGTTGAAATGTTAGGAAAAGAACAGAGAAAAACTTACATCATCCAATGAAGGAGTTGTGGAACTACTAGCCAGCAGGAGAGGTTCCTCGGCTGGCTCTACCCTAGCTCTCTTTGGTGAAGAGGCTCGGGGGCTTGCAACGGGAGTTGGATGCTCTATATCTTGTTGAGGAGGCGAAGTTTCATCCCCATCAGGATGAGCTTCCGAAATAACTAAAGTACGAGACGTAGTCGTTCGAGCAGTCGTGTTGCTAGGTTGAATTTCATCATCATCATCACTACAAAAAGGCAACAAGACAGTAAGAAAATATAGTCGACACAATCAATGGCAAACAACAAACAACGACGAGAACTTACGAACTGATAAGAGCATCGGTGTAAGGGTCGAAAGTTGTCCTTTTTTCAGTAGGAGCAACTTCTTCGGCAGGAGGTGTGCCGGTCTTGGAAGGGCCAGAGTCGACAATTTCCTCCCTTTTTCTTTTGTTTTTGGGAGAAACAGCTGGGGGAGGAGACTGTGCCGATCCGGTAGCCTCGGACTCAACTTCCTTTTCAGAGGATACCGCAGATTTTCGAGAATCCGTGGCTTCACTCTCAGGGCGAGAAGTACCCTGGTTGTCGTCGGTGACAACGGCCCGTTCTTCGACCTCTCCACCTTCAGGAAGAGGAGGAAGAGAAACAATATCTGGATGGTTCTACAAAAAGAAGAATGTCGACAAAAAAAGTTATGCAAAGGATGTCGACAAAAATATGCACTCGAGAAAAATAGTTCATACAAAAATTACCTCAGGAAGCGCGTTGGTGGCGCTATACGGCTTTACGCGACAAGACGAGGGGACAAGATCTTTCTTGTTGAGGGAGGAGATTTTTCGGACAAGTTTTTCTAAATCCTTGACCGACAAATCCACCGACAAGCGATCCACATCTTTGTCGCCGACATACTTCCGGAGGGGACTTTTGCGAGCTTGCGGAGGCTGCACTCTAATCCTAAGGAAATACGCCGTGATTTGGATACCCGACAGTTCTTGTCCTCGGGTATTTTGGAGTTGGTGGATGCGTGTCATCAAAGCTTCTGTCGCCGCTTTTTCTTCGTCGGTAGCCTCTGCATCCCAGGAACGACGGCGACAGATTTTCTCGGTACCATCAAAAGGAGGGATGTTGTCTTCAACAGAGCCATGATTCTCCTCATGAATGTACAACCACTTTTTGCGCCACCCTTGTACTGAGTGAGGGAATTTGACGTCAAAGTACTCGACGTCAGGGCGGATGCAGATGACAACGCCGCCAATGTTGTAGGAAACATTGGGAGAGCCATTACGGCGATAGAGGAAAATGCGTTTCCATAGAGCCCAGTTAGGCTGGACTCCAAGGAAAGCTTCGCAAAGCGTAATGAAGATTGAGATATGGAGGATGGAGTTGGGAGTAAGATGATGCAGTTGCAGTCAGTACATAAAAGGCAACCCCCGTAAGAAATTGTGAATGGGGGCGGAAAGACCACGGATGAGGTGGTCGACGAAACTGACCCGATACTCCATTGGAGGGGTTGGGTAGCTTTCTTCGCTGGGGAAGCGAAGCACGCCTTCCTTCTTGCTGATCCCCAGTTTCTTTAGTAGGTTGATGTCCTGAGGGGAGATTTTGGATCTCTCCCACTCCATATTCCCCAGATCTTCGGTCGCCATCTTGGACTCGGGCGTGTTGTGCCCGGTGAGTTTGCGCGGAGGCATCAACAATGGCGCCGGAGCAAAGTGCGAAGTGTAGTTGAGCTCGGGAAGCGTGGGGCGCGAGGGAGAATTTTGGCAGAGGAGAGCAGAGGAGCGGCGCGAGCGAAAGTATCTAAGGAGGAAGACGATGACCTTAAATAGAGGTGCAGTGAATCGATGCGCTGTTGGATGAAGAAAATGTGGGATAGATGGTTGACACGTGGACAAGGGGTAAAATCGCAAATTCACTGAGAAGGGAACGAACGGGCGCTACAGTGCGTGCGCCAGGAAAGCGGAGGACGTGTGTCCCCCACTTGCACGACGTGTCAATACGATGCGTAATTTGGGCCCGCAAGACAGTGAGAGAGAACTTCTCGCGTTTTCCAGGAACAGCGGTCGTGGCTATCGTCAGCAGTGATGTCACCTTAACAAGAGAAAATTTCGACTCAACATCTTCATAAAAAAGGCGACAGAAGAAGATTATGGATTATTTTGAGAGCCTTTGATCAAATACAAGTTTTTGACCAAAGGCTCGGGGGCTACTTTGGAATAAAAGAAAAATTCGAGTATGACAAAATAGAAATGACGAGAGCCTATAACCAAACGCAAGCATTTGTCCATAGCCTCGGGGGCTACTCCCATCGGGAGCGCTGTTCGCGCACCCGATAGATATAAAAATTCGAGGAAAGATGACAATATAGCGACATGAGGCATTAAAGTGTTGAGCCTACAACCAAGCACTAGTCCTTGGCTGTAGCCTCGGGGGCTACTCCCATCGGGAACGCTGTTCGCGTGCCCGATGAAATTATAAAAAAAAAGAGAGATAGGAAAAAGAAAGAAAGAAGAAGTGAGTATATTTCGAGTTATACAAATAACTCTACATATACTCCCATCGGGAAGGCAAAATAAGTCATCCGTTGACTCAATAAAATGTGCTATTCCAGCAGCCGAAAGAGCACTCGACAATATATTCTCAGAGCGCCAAAGTAGCGAATAATCTCTGAATGCCGCAAAACTTTGCGAAGGTAAGACCCCAGATCCGTTCTGAGCGGCGTGGCGCCGTCTCTGACGTCGGTTTGCTACTTTTTCCGTATCAACAGATACGAAGAAAAATCCTAACGGACGCGTTAGGTACCCGATAAAATATGACTGGGACTCGACAGAATGGTAAGACCTTAAGCGGCACCTGTCGAAGTTTACACCAGTATCCCAGGATCATGTCCAGGGACGTGATCTTGAAGTAGGTTTTTGCGGATTGCCATTGGCAAGTCAGCAGCTTCAAACACATTAGCTGCATCCCGATGTGCAAAAGGCTCATTCACAAATTGAACATGCTGGTGTCCCTGGTTGTTTCCTGGAGCTCCATGTTGCTGATTTTGTTGCAGCGACATAGCTAATTGATGCTGATAAATCTGCTTAGCTGAAAGGTCAGGGCCGTAGAGTGGGTGGGGATCATCATTAGTAGGTTGAGGATCCCCTGGGGAGTAGCACATTTGTTTGATGGACATTCCAGTCCAAACTACGCAACATGATGACAAGAATAGTCCAGATATGGCGAGCACATCCATGATGATGAATAACTAAACTCTTTGGGACAAATTTTGGTTCCACAATCCATGCCTTAGCAAGGAAAATTTTCTTGTTGCATATAGGATCTTAACGAACTGGGACCAATGGGTGTCATACGCTTGGGCGGATTCGGGGCGACGTGGTCAGATCTTTAGTCTCGGTCCAGGACACGGTCGAGACTAAAGAGGCCTATCAAAAGGCATGTTTTCTACTAGTGTATTCTACTCCCTCTATGTACTTCTATTTATCGGTTTTTCTATGTCACAACAGAATTTGTTAAATCTCTGTCAGCCGAAAAAGGTGCAACTCCAATTTAAAAAAAGTGCATCTTTTTTTAGTTGCACTTTTCTCACATGACTGGGACTTAAGAAAATCGACCAAGGTATAGACCAACACTGTATATATACACCATGAGAATCACCACAATAAACACGAAACAAATATTAGGGTTACACAATTTTCACATAGTGTCCTGAAAGTTCCAGCAACAACGTTAGAGCATCTCCAGTTGTGTCCCCCAAATTGTCCCCCAAACGGCGCCGGATTGAGCGTTTGGGGGACATGATTCGTTCGTGCCACGTTTGGGGGACGCGGCTGGGGAGCCGCGTCCCCCAAACGCCGTCCCCAAACATTAAAATACTTTTTTTGTTTTTTGTATTTTTATTTCAATAAAGAGAAGAAATATTGCACAAAGTAATACATAATTGGAAAAGTGGTTTACACAAAAACATAATTTGGAACATGGTTTTGCATAAACTAATATATAGTTTGACCCATGGTTGACACAAATATAAAATATTGCAAAAGAACTAAACCTAAATAGGCCGAGCATAGAAGGTTTCGTGTGTTCACTGCCAAGAAAGAACACTCGAGGGCACACCCAGTCATCCAAGCTGGAAAATCCACCCGGTGAGGGTGCCTCGTTGGTTCTTCCGAGGAAGAACAACCAGAAAACCTTCGTGCATATATTCGTTGTGAAGAAACAACACTCATCAGTCGTCGTCCTCGTCGGTGTTGTCGCCGTGGTAATTCCGGCGGCAACGCGTCTTATCGAACACCTTGACGCTCATGTCCCTGTCGCCAAAGTAGGAGAACACGAGCACGAAGCCGGCTTCGAGGCGGTGGTAGCGCGTGAACTTCTCTCAGCCGATGTGGAGGTGCATCTTGCCGCGCGCGTCGTAGATCACGTCGACGATCCACCGGTAGCAGCCACAGTCATCCTTCCGCGAGATGCGGCGAGCGCGGGCGCTCGTCGCCGGCGACGTAGTCGGCGAAGGTGTCCGTCAGCCTCTGGATACCGTGTGGGTCGCCCTTGACGACGACAATGAACTCGAACAGCACGGGGCCCTCCTCGTCCCACATGTCCAACAATGAGGACGACGACGGCGTCGCAGGCGACGGCGAGCGTGCAGCTCAGCCGCGGCCGCGGACACGACCACGACCACGGCCGCGAGCTTGGCCTCCGCCTCTACCAGCCATATCGTCGACTCTTGAGATGGTGACGGCTAGAGTTGGGGAGAGAGGCGCTAGGGTTTGTGTCTGAGAGGGACGATGAGAGGCGGCCCTTTTTATAGGCCGGAGGGAGGCGGGGGAGCGGTGGCGCTCATTAACGCCAGCACGCAGAGCTAGGCGCGATCAGACGCTTCGCTGCGCCTCTGCGGGAACTGCACCGTCACAGCGCGCCAATAACTTTCGTCGCGAGGTAGGCGACGGTTAGATTAAAATTCAATGTGCCGCTGACGCGTCGGTTCCGCTACTCCCCGCCTCGCTTTTCGGTGTGTCCGGCTTTCCCGGAGCGTCCCTGTGTAGCGGGGACATGCTCGGGACGTGCCGGACAACGTATCGGAGCACACCGGACAAAAATCGGGTTTAGGGGACGCGGCTGGGAACTTTTTTTGTTCGATGTGCCCCAAATCTCTTTGGGGGACGCGACTGAAGATGCTCTTAGCGCGGCATAGTGATCTACAACGCCATTGTCGACACCGCAGAGGACATGTCCATGGGGTTCACCGTCTCTGATGGTACTGCCCCCGCACGTTACGTGGTCACCAGCTCCGACAGGTTCCAGCTCATCAGCTAGAATGTCACCGCGCGCGTCGGTGCTGCAGGATGTTTGTCCCTTCATGTTTTCCATGCAGGGCGGCACCGGAGCCGAGGACTACGCGGCCTACTACTCGTGGGTGAGAGCGCAAATACATCGACTGAAATCAGTGAAGGAGACCTTACCCATGATCTTGAGTTCCCATTAACACATTTCTCCGACATCGTTGCCGCCACGGAAACTTTTCCAAGACATTCATTATCGGCCGGGAAGGATTTCATCAAGGTTTACAAGGTACTGGTTCCACTCAATATTGCTCATTTTCAGTCACTCGAGTTTTCCGTCCTAACAGTTTAGCTTAACTGGCCCCTGCGGCTGGCTGAGAGAGAACCGATCTGACGAGTGCGGCCAGGAAGAACTTGGCCGGAGCCAGATCCCCACGCCACTCTCTCTCCACGCTCTCCCTCCCGGGTCGCTCCCCCTCGGACGGCTCCGGAGGAGATCCATCTACCCCGACCCCGTTCCTCTCCACGCCTGCACCGGCCAAGCCGCTGCCGTCGCCGGCGCTGGTGGTGGTGGCGGCACCCGACCCACCAAACAGTGGAGGGCATAGGAGGCGGCAAGTACGGCGGCGCATCTGAGCGGGGAGGTGCGGCGGCGGGTGAGCTTGGTGCGGCGGAGGAGGCAGGAAGGCGACGGGATGCGGGGCACCGGCGGTTGAGCGGCGGTGGCGCGGCGATTTGGCGGCGGCACGTGTCCGATCTGGGCCTAGAGGACCTGGCCGTTCTGCTTCGGACCATGCAGCGCTGCCGGGTTCCTAGCCAGGGATCGCAACCTGCTGCCGAGTCTTCTTCTCTGCAGTCGCCATGGTCCGCGTCGAAGTATAAAGGTGGGGGTTCTAGGATTCTTCTCGGACCAAGTTTGAAGATCTGTCGGATGCTTGTTCCAATCAGTCTGGGTGGATTGTCGTGTTCCGGAAGGCCCTGCCAGCGAAATTCATTGTGCGAATAATGCCTGAAGATTGCTGGATTGGGTGGTTTCGGTCGTGCGCACCCATGTTTTTTATCTGGCCGTCTGGTTTCAGAGGGGGCGCTTCGAAGCTCTGCTGGCTGTTAATATCATGGAGCTCGTTTTCTTTCCATGGTGCTAGCGGAGAAGGTCATCAAGCCGAGATCGTTGGAATAGCTATGATGGTTGGATCTTGGTGCTAGGGTGGAATTGGCTTGGCGGTTTGTGACTTGTAAAAATGACTAGTATGTGGGGGCGACTGCACAAGAGAAGTTCAGAGTCTTATCTTTCATGGTGAAAATCCAAGGTCTGGCTTTAATTGGTTGTGTCTGGCAATGTTCTTGTTGAAGGCATTGTTTTGAGAGAAATGACTTTCTTCAGGGTGAAAACCTAAGATCTATGATCGGGCGACGACAGCATTTGTGCACTGTTTCCTTCTTGGAGGCGTCGTTTATGGAGAAGCTGAGCTTCGGTGTTGTCTTGGTGGTGCCGGTGTTGCTTGCTTCAAGTTGTGGATCTATGTAGACCTTTCTTCTACGTAATTCTTTTTCCCTTTTTTGGCTGTGTGCATCCTTTATGTCACTAGGGTATGATGTTGTTGCAAAGACAGGGTATAATTGGTATCTCCCCAACATTAATATATGCTCTTTATCGAAAAACAGTTTAGCTTAAAAATCTAGTCGGTGCGACCAATAATTCATGAGCTGAATTGACATGTTTAGAGCAACTCCAGCCGTCGCGCTAAAAGCCGGCGCCGTAAATAGCCGTTGAACAATCCAGAGCGCCATATGTGACGTGTCGGCTACAACGCGCGGCATCGCTCGTCCACGCGCGAAGAAACCCCCGCGTTGAATTTTCCCCTTCCGCTTCGCCGCCCTCCCGCAATCCCGGCGATGGACGGGTCCTCCGGCAGCCCAGCGACCCCTCCCTACTCCGTCCCGCCCTCCGCCACCGCCGCCGCGTCCGCAGCGCCACCGCCCACAGCAAACCCTAGCGGTGGCTGTGACGCCGGCAACGCAACGGCTACTGCTCGTGCGCTGTTCGTTCCGCCGCGCGAGGCGCTGCACACAGGCGCCGCCACCGTGCAGATGGGAGCCGCGCAGGCCGCCGGCAACGCGCGGGCGGCGCCGAGGAGGAAGGTGCCGTCGAACAAACTTCCGCACATCGCCGCCGCCTCCGCCGCCTCCACCACCGACGAACCCGGACGCCGCCAGCGCCTCCGTCCGGTAACCCCGCGGGCGCACATACGGTGCATGATGAAATGCCCGAAAGGTAAAAAAAACACTACTTTTCATCCAAATTTTAGTTTAGATGCATACATAGCCGGAGAATAATGAATTTCATTGCAATGTACAGTCGATGATGACACATTCATGGAGACGATGAATGTTGGATCTTCGTTCATGCATGATGAGACCGTTGAGGGATATGAGGAATATGAGGATGTAGATGAGGAAGGAGAAGGGTTGATCGAACCTCCCCATCCCGGTCGGTCGGCGAACTACACCAAAGCGGAGGACAAGTTGCTTTGCAAGACGTGGTTGACAATTGGAATGGATCCAACAACCGGTACCGATCAAACAAGAGAAACATATTGGATGAGGATGAAGGAGTACTTCAACACACACAACACAAGTGGGAACGAGCGAACCATGCGCTCACTTCGGTCCCGTTGGTCCGGCATCAACACCGATTGCCAAAAATGGGCGGGCGTGCAAGCCAACGTCGATGTTCTTAATCCAAGTGGCACAAATGAGAATGATAGGGTAAGCCATTCTACTACTATGTTGACCATATGGCTCATATGTGAAGAATACGGTTGTAGTTCATATAGCTCATCTATTCTCTTTTGCTTGCTTTGTAGAACTCTATGGCTCAAGGATTGTTTAGGGATGTGAGAAAGAAGAACAAGAAAGGCAACAAGATTCTTGGCAAGCCATTCACCTTGCATCATTGCTATGAAGTGCTAGGGAATGAAGAGAAGTGGAAGACCCGCAGCAAGTTGGATGCGGCAACTATGGCGGCCAATGCTACCGGTGATGCAACAATCATCGATGATGATGATTCAAGTGACGAAGGCAAGAAGGAAGCTCCACTCCTCACTCGGTGAACAATGGGCGGAGGAATGTCCTTGGTAGGAAGACCGCCAAAGATATGAAGGGAAAGAACGCCGGTGATGGGATGCTGCCCCACACCAGCGCTCCCCAAACTGGCTACCTCGATAGATCATTTGAATAAAAAGTCATAAAACATGCATATAAATTCAATTAGATTTTCAAATATGAAGTTTGGGCCAACATACGACTACCAAATTTAAATAGGTTTTTGAATATGAAGTTTGGGCCAATATACGGCCACCGAATCGCCATCATAGTCCGGCTGCAAAAACTTGGGCTTCCGGGCCAAATGATCAGATGAACGGGGTCATGGGAGGCTAAGCCTCGACGACATCCTCATCGTCGGCGAGCACCGTTGGAACCTCCATCGTGGGAACCGGCTCCACGGGCGCTGAGGGAGGCATGAACGTTGACGGTGCCAAGGGAGGCATGAACGTCGACGGTGCCGACGCTATCATGGACGCTGACGCACCTCGCGCCGCCGAGCACCCGTTGGCCGATGCGCTCGCGGTGCATCTCGTGCCACGCCCTCGCCGGTGGGTCCATCTTCGCCATGTCCGCAATCAAGATCTTGGATTCTTGAGTCATCTTGGCCAACGAAAGATGCGTCGCTCCGTTGGTGGCTTTCATGGCAGCGGCGTGAGCTTCCATCTTCGCCGCCTCCACTTTTTCCCTCTCCAACGCAATCTTCATATCTTGCTTCTCGAGTATTGCCTTCCACACACTGGCAGCCCTATCCGCCGCATCCATGTTCTCTGTTGAGAAGGAGGATAGCATCTTCTCGAGAGGAGGCGTCCATGGCGGCCAATGCCGGCGCCGCATTCCTCTCGGCCTTGGTCTTCTTGTTGCCAATGGAGCGCCCGGTGAAGGCGTCGGCGAGATCGATATGCCCATCTTCCCCGACGCCGCCCTTATTGAGAGTGAGGCGGTTGGCGTCCCATTTTTTGCAACCCTCTATTTTCTTAAAACAAGTGCATGAAGAGGAAAAATTTGTGCTCGTTTTGGCTCTTGTACATCTTGAGGGCGATGCATGATTATATTAACAAGATATACTAAGATGCATTATGAAGTAGACATCATCAAATTGACACAGACAATACCCAATCCACCATCGTCTTGCCGCTCTACTTCGGGGCCTTAATCTTCTCATAGTAGCCATGGAACTTGCTATACGCCGCCTTGATGATGTTCCAACGGTGAGAGAGCGCGCCCTCGTTCCGGATCATGTGCATGGTTGCTTAGAGACCATAGTTCTTCTTGTCGTTGAATGAATCAAGGATGCGTTGTAGTAATTGCCGGCGTATTGATTGGCTCCGGTGATGGGGTAAAATCTACTTCCTTCCACGCGTAGATGAGGCATTCATCCTCCAAAGACTTCCACCTAGGACCACGAGTGCCGCCGACCCGCCTGTTCCTCTTCGGCATTGTGGTCACGCCGGTGTCGGCGTCGATCAGCTCCTCCTCGGCCTCCTCCTCCGCATCATCTTCGTCCTCGTCGGCCTCTTCTTCATACTCTTCAACGGGGGTTCGTAGCCGTGACCATGGCATATGAAGCCGGATAGGATCTCGGCGCCGTCAATCTATACAATAAATAACCTACTTTGAGTCGCCGGCGTTGTCTACAATGCACATGACACATAAAGAGAAGGAAAAGTCACGTCGTCTTCGCCCATGGACACGTCAGACGCGCTACCGAACACCTGGTGGGAGCTCCCGCTCGTCGCCGAAGAGGGTGCGGGGGAGGCCGGTGCCGTCGCAACGTGGCAGGAGGTGCTTCCCGGGTGGCGCGGATCCGGCGACGAGTTTAGGTCGACGGAGAAGCGAAAGGCGCCGCTGCCCCTCGGCGTCGAATCCAGCCGAGAACGTCGCGTTGGGGTCGAAGGTCGTGTCGTCGGCGGCGTACTCTGGGGAGTAGAGGGCGCGGCCGCCCATCTGCGACAGACGCATCTGCGAGAGCGATGGACCCTCCGCGTAGTACCTCGGCGATGAGGATGAACTCGAGAACACGCCGCCCAAGTTGCGGCCGGCGAGTTGCTGGCTCCCTTCGGGCTGACCGCCGCCCAAGATGAGGCACACGTCGGCAGCAGCAGCCGCCGCTCGCGGCTTCGGCTTTCAACGCCTCGGTGGTGCCTTTCGTAGTCGGCCGTCACCATGGTGCAGCGGCGTTTCTCCTCGTCCCACGCCTCATGCGACATGGTCGCCGGCTTCTCATTCGACGCATGCGCGACATGGTCGCCGGCTTCTCATTCGGCGCATGCGCGGCTTCGCCGGCACCGCCGGCGCCTTCGCTGCCTTCACCGGAGCCTTTTTCTTTGGCGGCATGACGACGGCGAGGGTTTTTCTCGTTGGAGTCCGGATGAGAGATGGAGCGGCGGGCGGGATAAATGAGCGGCGAGAGGGAAGGGTTTTGGGGAAAAGCATATATAATTTTGGGATGTATGGCTGACACGTGGTTCCCACACCTAAAATCATTCGCTGCGTGAGGCGCCGACGCTTTTTGGGACGCGCTAGCGTGAGCGCATTTTTGATTCCGCCCCCAAAATGGTGGTGGTAGAGCAAGTCACTAAAGAAAAAAAGGAAAAATGATAGAATTACTTAACTTTGACATGTTATTTGACATGTTATTTGTTTCAGAAAGTGCAAATATGGCTCACTATGGCGGTGCCATGGTCGACCGCCAATAAGATGAAGCAATTAATACACAGACCAATCTGACCATGGTCGGTATATTTCTCTCTCTTTTACAATGGGTATATGCTAACTGATCTGACAATCTGTTGCGATGATTTCATGCCATCTATATATTAGTCTGATTATTATTTCCTTCTCTTCTTTTACGATGATAACTAATTAATCGGATTATTTAGTTGATTTCTTTCCAGCCTTGTATTAATCTAATTATTGCAGCGTGATCTCTTGCCCAATGAAAATTGATGGAAACCAATCAGGCGAATTGATACGTACATGGAACCGTTTTTTTTTTATGAACACACATGTAATTTGTGAAAAGGATACTTATGGTATAGAATTCTGTTTAACCGATTATCGGGAAAGCTGAAAATTTATATTAATGCAGGATTTGGTCCAGTCGATTCAAGTTTTCACGGTTTGGCGCCAACCTTGATCTATCCTTCCCGCCAATCCAATTAGCAGCGCTAAACTGCTCCAGCGCCTCCTCTAGCATATAAATAGAAGAGGCCCGAGCCATGCTCTACCACCACCATTTGCTGTGCTGTACCACCACCATTTGCCGTGCTGTACCACCACCATTTGCCGTACCCATGGCTCCCACAATCCCACTCTTTAATCCTCGTGCCTCCTCTAACAATCTGATTCTCATCTCTGACGAGGAGGACAACCAATCCCGACAAGTCATCGATCTCTCCGATGATGATGGCGACGTGATAATGGTCGAAGCTAACGACCAAATCGTCGTTCTCTCTGATGACGAGGCTGACGAGATGATCTCCGGCGACAGTGGCGGAGCTGGTATTGACCCCAACGAATTTCATGAAACCTTCACTAGTTTGCTCTTTAACTTGTCTCATTAGTAGATGATTATCACATAACTAGTAGAGCTCAACCCAATGATCTTTTGGTCCAGCTTCGTCCCTGTCCGGCGACTCACCTGACGATGGCGACACCAACTCCGGTGACTCACCTGAGGATGGCGACACCAACCCCGGTGACTCACCTGAGGATGGCGACACCAACCCCGGTGACTCACCTGAGGATGGCGACACCAACGACACCTCCACCAAGAGGTCCAAGAGGCCCAAGAAGTACAACACATGGTGCCACCAGGACCAACACAAACTGATGGATACCATCAGGGAGATGAGTGAGAACAACTCGGGAACCATGCCCTCGGCATTGGAAGTCCTTACGGCGCTACAGAAAGATGGCTCCCCGCTCCTGCGCACCGGCAAACTTGATAAGAATACAATCTACCAGAAGATACGGCATCTAAAAAAGAAGTTAGAAAAAAAATTGCATCGCAGGTTCCGCGGGCCGCGTGCTCTACATGAAAAAATGATAAATGAGCGCTCCATAAAGATGTGGCCAGAATTGGTTGTCGAGAAGGAGGCACAAGACGAGCAGAGGCACGCAACACGGCCGTAGGAGGAACCAGTGTGGAGTTCATCTGATTTTTTATGTTTTTTTTTGGCAAAATAAATTTTATGTGCCAACTTCATTAGACAAGAATACTCGTATCGTGTCACACTTAGATTTTGAGCAAAATATTTTATATATATTAAATAATCTTTTTTGTTCGTATGCGTTGGCTAGGAGAAACAGAACCTGAAACTTTCAGAGAGAGACCCATGGTTATGCGTTGCACGTAGCAACTTTTCTTATGCTATGTGCTTGCGCCATCCCACGAGCCCGTACTCAGAGCGAGATCATGCTTAACTGAAAACTTAACTGAAAGTGCAAACAGCTAAACTAACTGAAGCTCAACGGACACGGGTGGACAGTTTGGGTCAACCGTTCTGCCCAGCCATGGTCTGGATTCTTCCTGATTGTTTTTTACCTCATGTATTTCCTACTTATGGTGCTCTGTGATAAGAATGTTCTGTTTTGAGGGGTTTTGGCTGTTGCTTAGTTCATTGTCTTACTGATGTGTGCATCTGGCAGGAAGTAGACAAAGCCACAGCAGAGGCTCGCAAGGTAAGAGGATTGGGCAACGACAGGCTGACGCTGCTAGTGCAACTAGGCTTGCGACATGCGTCGACCATGGCCAGTGTGAGCTAGCCATTCCTTGTGCAGTGGTCTATGTCAAAAAAATTACCTTACTCACTTGTCGGTGGAAGTTTCATTGGTTTGTGAAACAAGTATCGTGCATACTCAATTTTTCTATTGCAAGCTTATATTCGGTGGGAAAATAATGATAGAGAAAAACGTATAGGTGATTCTTACTGGAAATAGTTTAAGAATATTTTCCAAGGATAGTAGTTCCGTAGTTATAAAAATATTCCACGGCTGCTGTTGTGTAGGTTTATCTAAATGAAGTGTGATTCTATAGATCTATTAAGTATTCTCAGGCGATTCTAAGGTTTATATAGTGAATTAAAAGATTCATGAAAATAATTGAAAGCTTTCTGAAGCTTTTGTCTCAACACTTTCCTCTCGACATCTCAACACTTTCCTATCATTAGTTCTACCATTTTGGTGTCACCTTGATTCTTAACTGCTTTTGTTCATCTCAGCTAACAGCGACAGAAATTTTGAAGCTTACAAAGTAACCATGATAGTGTGGCTCGCGGTGCATTGAAAAATACATTTCTTGGTATGTTCTAATTTTCGAAATCGTGCTCCAGCATGCGGGTTATGTTCCAGGAAATGTATCTTAATATATTCTCGTGAAATTTTTGCAGGTTATCTTTGTCACTGAACTTACAATGAATGAATACAACTCTGCTACTAATGTTAAAAGGCTAGCAAATTACTCCAAGATGCTTACAAATTATGCCTTCCTTATTACCTTTTCCAATTGCATTATGAATTTGTTTAAATTTTGGTAAAAAGATTTGAACTATCCACACGAGCTTTTGATTCATTTCCTTGGTCATGATGGCTCTGGCATGATGCTATGATCTTGATTCTTGAACACTAGATATATGACCTCACAACATGTGCAGGCAATAAAGATAACCCTATGCATTAGTTTAGATTGATAATTCTTGTGGTGGTTTGTTTACTCAATCAGTTCACACCTGATCTCCATAGTTATCTTGCAGGAAACCTAAGAAAGTATCAACAGAGGCCACTCCAGTAAAAGATGTCTCACCTCGATTTTGACGGAATCCTCTTGTGCATGCTTTGCGGATCTTGGAGAACAAGGACCAATAATAGAATGTGCATGAATTGGGGTTCATTATCGTTGACCAACTGGTACCTCCTGAGCACTCAGTTTTTTGATCCCTCCATGGTGACCTACGCATAAGATTCATGCAGTTAGCTTAGCATTCTCATTCAATTATCTCTCGATATTTACTCAGCCTTCAGATGATGAAAGCCTATGACAATATTTTCTTCTGAGCATTCGGATTTTTGATTCCGTTGTTATCATCTACATATGAAATGCCTACAATTAGGTCAACCTGATCATCATCTTATTACTGGTTGCAACTACACAGCAGTAAGCTTAAGTTTATTGTGTCAGTTCAACGAGAAGCTAAAAGAGGGCCAGATCTACAGGCTCTAATCTTTCATGGTTGTTGGTCCCCGAAACAAATACTGGACAGCAAACCACCTCCATAGAATCAGGATCACTCAGCATACAGGTTATGGAGGTTGTACCGGAGTCTGAAAACTTCCGCTATATGAATACGACGCAAACACATTTTATGCTATTCTACCACGCACAGGAAACAATGTGCTCTTATTAGGTTTCCAGCAAAAAAGTCTACTTATTAAAACCCGTATTACCTACCTCTCATGCTCATTCAGTTCTCTCCTTTATTGTCCATTTTGACATATTGTTGGAGTAGTGACCATGCTAACTGAACTTATTCACGTGTAAGCTTAATGTCAACGCAATGGGATATAGAATCACATACTGAAAATATAGGTGCGACTATCCACTAACAGGCAAGGATGCAAGTTTGCTTGCTGCAACTACTAAGGGTCGACCTAATTTTGTCCCTCCGACCGTTGTTGGCGTAGTGGCCAGGAAGTGCGCAGTCGTTGCTGAAGTCACACATGAGACTTATGACACTGACCCTAGAATAGTATTTCTCATTGTCTGAAAATCTCAGCTGAACAATAACCTAGCAACAACAGAGGCATCTTCTAGCCACTATAACCAAGCGATGACAACCTCAAGACAACCGTGCCGACTGATGCAGCTGGGAACACGCAGAGCCAGCTTGAACATGTAACAGACACGGAAGAAGCAAATACTAACCTAAAAGGTCCTTTAGAGACAGAGAG
>NC_061513.1:229615667-229721249 GCF_022539505.1 Lolium rigidum | reverse complement strand
CTCTCCTCGACACGCGGAGCTCGCCGGACACGCTCGCGTCACGCCTTGGCGACCACGGCCGCCGGAGAGGACGAACGCGCCCGCCACGGCCGCGACAGTACGCGCACGGCCCCGACCACCGTACGCCTCGCATTGACTCGCCATGGACGCTCGCGGATTCGCCGTACCCTCCCGATCGTCGCTGCGTCACCACCTAGCTCTCTAGCTCGCCGGAGACGCCGCGCCCACGACGACTCGCACCCTGTCCCGCAGCACCTCCTCTCGCCTATAAATAGAGCACTCCCCGGACCAAACCAAGCACACCACCACCCTCCCCTCTTCTTCCTCGACCTCCCCAGCACCTCGCCATGATCGATTAGCCACTGCCGCCTCCCAATCGACGCCTCACCGCCGCGGAAGCCCTGCAGCAATCGCCGGAGAAGGAGGCCGCCCTCGACGACGCCGCCGCTACGGTGCTGCCTCGCCATCGTCTACACCTTCATCACGCACACCGCCAACCCTAGCCGGAGCCACGGTGAGCTCGCCGACCCCCTACCCCCGCCGTGCCCGTGGCCGGCTCTCGTCGGAGACGACGATGAACGTGCGCCGTTGATCTGTGTTCTAATCCAACGCTCCAAATTAAAACATACCGTTTCGGTGACGCCGAGTCACCGACGCGCGGACCCCACCCCGTCGGCGCGCGCGCGTGCTCCGTGGACCGTGGTTGGGATGAATTGGGTTGGTTTGGGCCGTTTTCAAATCTTTGAGCCCAGTTAGTTTTCCCGCCGGCCCTTTTGTTCAAATTGGATTTAAACATTTTCAAATGAATTCAATACTGGTTCCAACTTTGAAAATCAATAGAATCTGTTTGGCTTGGCCAACTTTAACAAACTTTATATTGTTAGAAAGCTAAGGAAAAGTTCTACAATTTGCCACTGGTCTCACCCTGAGATCTGTTGTAGAATTAATGTGACAAAAAGATCAAGCCAGAGACTTTTACACATTCAATTAATTCTTAAAAATCAACCAAAATAGATATTAAGTTAATTCCAACTCCTATAGCTCACATTTCACTTCCATTAATTGTTTCTGCAAGAAAATGGTGTGGTCACTTTGCATGATCATGCCCTAGTTTAATTAATGGACAATATGGCTAGTTTAGTAAGTGATATTGTCCAAAACTATTATGTAAATCTTATGAAGTATTTTTTCTTCATTTAAATATTTGTCTCAAATGAATTCATGTGATGTTGGACCCCTGGTCCCAACTCTCTTATATGAATTACTTGAGATTTAAATCAAATGTAGTGTTATTTAAATAGTATGAGGTGGTCTACCTCATTTAAATCATTTTCTCCAATAATGATGATGAATGTTTGACTTAGGTCAATATGAATTCATGTATGATTATGGGTGAGAAATTAAATCTTAAGAAGATATCAATGGGAGGAAACAAATCCTCAAGCATCATATGAAAGTTAATTGTCACATGTGAATGAGAGGAAAATATTTTCCTCAAGTCATCCCACCAATGCACCTACTTATTTTTATGTGTGTGCTTAGTATAGTTTGTGTGAAGTAATGATGTGTTTAGTATAGCCTTTGAGCTTGTTTGGTGATTATACTTCGTATTCCAAATTTAGACGCTAGCACCGGAGATTATCAAGAGGAAGGAGAATTCTACCCCTAAGAAGAAGGAGAAAACCTAGAGAACTACCAAGGCAAGATAATACTCTTGCAAAGTGCAAAGCTCTCCTTGAGCAAGGCACCATGATTCTTACCTTTCTTTATACAAGCCTATCTTATGTGTACACTATACAAGTTATACTTGTTGTGTTTTCCAAGGAGGGACTAAAATTGGTATAGAGAACAAGATTACTAGATGAGTAAAGATAGCAAAGCAAAGTAGCACCCCTCATGATTAGTGCTAGTGCTAAAATACTAAAATTTGACTATTTTAGATGGGAGCATGTGAATGGTTGAATTTGAAATCTTGGAATGATGAAGCATTCCATTGAAGAGTTTTGAAGTTGATTGTGAACAAGAGAAGATGGTGATTTTTGATAAAAACCTGATATTGGTTTGAATGCGATACCTTTCCAATTCTTGAGTACCCCCACAATACCTGATTATGGGTAGGGCTTAACTGGAAGTTTATAGATTTTAGTATGAGTTCCTCTCGAACACACATCATAGGGGTTATGCTTGAGGCTGCCTCCGTTGTTGAGAAAGGATGTGAATTGGGGAGAAATTGTACGGCCAAGCCCCGTGCGGTTCCCGAGTTAACAGCTTGGTTTTCACTGGGAGGCCAAGCTCATGGGGAGAGGTGCTCATACTAGGATGTGTAAGTGAAAGGTTATGGTTGATGATCCGCATATCGTGTTACGGTGACTCGGAGTTATTCAGACGGATGAAATCAAATGTTGTGGCACAAGTGTGCAACCTCTGCAGAGTGTTAAATCTATTCGAATAGCCGTGTCCACGGTTACGGACGGTTGGAAGGGCCATACAGTTTCCGGTGTCAGATTTTTGAAAGCTTTAATAAATGTGAATGGTGACTTGGTGACTCTTTGGGTATTGCACCAATGATGTGGGAATGACACTAATGTTTCCACTTAAGTTAGATAGTCCATGATCCAAGCTTGTTAACTAAAATTTGGCTTATGCAAGTTAAACTAGAGCTTAGTACCTTTAGTTGGCATTTTTGCAGTAGTATTAGTTTGCAAGTACTTGAAGTACTTACGGCTTTGTCCCTGGCTATTCAAATGGCCAGAGTACGATGATGAACAGAACTATCTTGGGGATGACCAGCAGGACGCCTACGACAACTAGGGGTTTCTGACGTCAAAATGTTGGCCTGTGGACTAGAGAGTCCCGTTACTATTACGCTTCCGCTATGTATGAACTTATGTATGTTGTTGATTGAGAGATCAACTATTTGTGTAATATGAATCATGTGATTCAAGATTGTAAGACATTATGGCTTGTAATAAATAATGACTGTGATATTCGACTATTATGTCTCGCAACAACATTATCCTGGGATTGCGATGAATGACATAATAGGCATCTGGACTTAAAAATCCGGGTGTTGACATGAGTCATTCCATTGAATGAATTTTGAAGGTGAATGTGACCAAGAGAAGATGGTGATTTTTGATAAAACTGATATTGGTTTGAATGCGATACCTTTCCAATATTGAGTACCCCCACAATACCTGATTATGGGTAGGGCTTAACTGGAAATTTATGCATTTTAGTATGGGTTCCCTCTGAACACACATCATAGGGGTTATGCCGAGGCTGCCTTCGTTGTTGAGAAATGATGTGAATTGAGGTGAATTGTACGGCCAAGCCCTGTGCAGTTCCCAGGTTGACAGTTGGTCTTCACTGGGAGGCCAAGCTCATGGGGAGAGGTGCTCATACTAGGATTTGTAAGTGAAAGGTTATGGTTGATGATCGGCGTACTATGTTACGATGATTCGGGGTAATCCCGACAGATGAAATCAAATGTTGTGGCACAAGTGTGCAACCTCTGCAGAGTGTAAATCTATTCGAGTAGCCGCGTCCACGGTTACGGACGGTTGGAAAGGCCATACAGTTTCCGGTGTCAGATTCTTGAAAATGATGGTGAAATGAATGGTGAATTTGTGACTTGACTTTGAATCACAACAATGTTGTGGGAATGACACTAATGTTCCCACTTGAGTTAGTTAGCACATGAATAAGTCTTTTGTCAAATACTTGTGAACTAAAATTGGCTTTATGCAAATAAACTAGAGCTTAGCACCCTTACTAGAATTGTCTAGCACTTACACTAGTATTAGTTTGCGAGTACTTGAAGTACTCACGGCTTTGTCCCTGGCTATTCAAATGGCCAGAGTATGAAGATGAACAAGGAGATGACCAGCAGGATGCCTACGACAACTAGGAGTCTTCCAACGTCAAGCTTTGGCCTGTGGACTAGAGAGTCCTTTTATCTTACGCTTCCGCTATGAACTTGTGTTTGTTCGTTGATCAATAGATCAACTATTCGTGTAATATGGATCACGTGATTCCAATTGTAACACAATATGGTTTGTAATGAATGATGACTGTGATACTTAACTATTATGCCTCGCAACAACAATATTCCTGGGATTGCGATGTATGACATAATAGGCATTCGGACTTAAAAATCCGGGTGTTGACAAGTTGGTATCAGAGCCATTGTTTGACCTTAGAAGACCCTAGTTAGAATGGACGTTCAGAAAAAACTTAACATTGAAATCAAATGAAGGGAATATTTATGAAAATATATTCACACTCTTGTCTTTGAAATCTTTTCAAAATTTGATGAATCATGCTCTTTCTTGTTGAATCTACTTAAAATTTTGCCACACTTGTTCACTCTCTAACTTACTCATCCATTTCGCATTCAGATGGAGCCGAATGAACCCATCAACACCAAGTTTTACCAGCTTGGGAACGGCGGGAGTCTGATCTTCGAGCATGACCTCGACGCCGTCTCGGAGTTTCTTGGATGCCCCCACCCCGAGTTCCACGGGATCCAGGTTGACGACCAGCCCGGAGGAGAGTTGCAGTGGATCATCACCGCTGACTTGAGGGGCAAGATAGAGCCTCCCACCTCGGAGAGGATCCTCTTCTCCTTCCGCGAGAGCAACTGGCTTGACGGACTCGCACCTGGCCTTCAGGAGGCACTTGCGCGTCTCTGTGGACAGAACGTGGTGCGCCTACTTGCGTCTCGCTTCGCGCATCTCGTGAGGCGTGATGCTATGGGAGTGCCCATGGAGCTGCAGCCACACCCGGAGTTGAGGCACCATGTTGAGTACCTCGACTTCATGCTGTACCAGACTCAGAAGGATCTGGACGCCTCCCGCGTGTACGCCAACCAGACCCACACTCACATTATCGAGCAGGGTGAGGCGATCAAGCTACTCGCCAACAACCGCAAGACCCTTCGCCAGTAGCGTGCCAAGAAGGACGCTACGATTGTGCGCCTTCGCGCCAAGATAGCATCTCTTGAGGCCACTGACATAGGCATCCCCAATGGGCCTGCCGAAGAAGGTACCCGGGGTTTATTAAAGGCCCACGACCCGAAGGATAAGAAGATTCGGAAGCCCAAGATACTATTAAGGAAAGCTAGAGTTGTAATAGGAAGCATTATTTGTAATCTTGCGGGACGAATTAGAAACCCTCCCGGACTCTGTAAACTTGTGTATCACGAATCCCTCGGCTCCGCCTCCTATATAAGGGGGAGTCGAGGGACAAAGAAAGGATCGAATCATTGTTTCACAAACCCTAGTTTTTACATCGTCGAGTACTTTTCGGCTGAAACCTTCGAGATCTACTTGCCCTCTACATTCAACGAAACCCTAGTCTACAACTCGTAGGCATTGACAAGTTAATACCTTGTCAATTGGCGCCGTCTCGTGGGATCTAGAGGCGACAAGGAGCTGATCTCGATGGCACGTTCAAGATCGTCGACTTCGTCGGTAGCAAGCAACATCATGGACAGAGGTAAACAGATCGAAACTGGTCTCGTTGATTTTGTTCCTCACCCGCCCTCCCGTTTGGATGCATATCCGTATCTGGAGGAGCCCATGGAGATGACGTTCGGAAAGTTTCACTTCCGTGTCGAGAAAGAAGGAGCGTATTGTATCGAAATTCCGATCTCGTCGGGATTATCGGCGGTCGATTCTGATCTCTCCAGTTCAACATCGTCAACCAAGTCAGGCGACGAGGAAACTTCATCGCCACACTTCATCTACACTAGAGCAAGCGAAAAACTCGCCAAGATCTTCAGCGACATGTCCTTCGAGTCATCTGCGGACTCCGATATAAGCGATGACTCGAGTAGCATCGATAGCTTCAACTTCATCGACAGATCCACTACCGTTGGCAAGGTCTTCACCAATCTCTATGATGGTGTCACCACACCCAGCAAGGTTAAGAATCCAAAATACCATCAGATTTATGCCATTGGGGAAGCAAGTCGCGATTAGGAGGAGACATCAGAGGCTTTCGACGAATTGGGAAATCCATATGTCGATCCCTCTGACCTAAGGAGAGGTTTGGGAAATAAATATGTCGGGCCTACACCATGTATTAGGGTTCAACTCCCACAAGCAGCATGGGATAGAGCCGCAAGAGCTATGGATGGTTTAGAACCAATGGCGACAACTGCTACGACTGAAGAACTTCAGGCCTACCAATATAGGCTCGCTCGAGCTGGAAGAGAATTGGAAAAACAGACAGCTGCTCTGAACAGAAGAAGGGAGGTGATGTCTACGGGTGCTTCTATTCTTGTAGACAGTGTTGGGCCTCCAAGAGCAGAGGTTTGTAGAACAGCAGCAAGTTTCCCTTAAGTGGATCACCCAAGGTTTATCGATCTCAGGGAGGAAGAGGTCAAAGATATCCCTCTCAAGCAACCCTGCAAGCACAAAGCAAGAAGTCTCTTGTGTCCCCAACACACCTAATACACTTGTCAGATGTATAGGTGCACTAGTTCGGCGAAGAGATAGTGAGATGCAAGTAATATGGATGAGTATGAGTGGTAATAGCAATCTGAATAAAATATGGCAGCGAGTAAACATGCAACAAAACAGTAAACAAACGGAGATTCGATGCTTGGAAGCAAGCCTAGGGATCCCGCTTTCACTAGTGGACACTCTCAACAATGATCACATAATAGGACTACTCTACACCCTCTTGTTGGATGATGAACACCACTAACTGTGTAGGATTACACGAACCCTCAATGCCGGAGTTAACAAGCTCCACAATATTCAATGTTCATATTTAAATAACCTTAGAGTGCAAGATAGATCAACACAATCACACCAAGAACTAACATAGCATGCACACTGTCACCATCACACTATGAAGGAGGCATAGATCACATCAATACTATCATAGCAATAGTTAACTTCATAATCTACAAGAGATTACAATCATAACCCACGCCAAGTAGTACACGATGCACACACTCGTCACCATTACACCGTGCGGGAGGAATAGACTACTTTAATAACATCACTGGAGTAGCACATAGATGATATTCAACTAGATCACATAAAGAGAGAGATGAACGACATAGCTACAGCGGAGCCCTCAGCCCCGGTGGTGAATTACTCCCTCCTCATCATGGAGACAGCGATGGCGGTGAAGATGGCGGTGGAGACGGCGGTGGAGATGACTCCGGGGGCAATTCCTCGTCCCGGCAGGGTGCCGGAACAGAGACTTCTGTCCCCCGAATTGGAGTTTCGCGATGGCGGCGGCTCTGGAAGGTTTTCTCTAGTTTCGTCGAACGGGGTCGAGGTTTTAGGTCAGGGACGACTAAATAGGCGAAGAGGCGGATTCGGAGGGGCCACGGGGTGCCCACACACTAGGGGGCGCGCCCCCTTGGGTCGCGCCGCCCTGTGGGGTGGGGCCCCCTGGCTCCCCTCTCGCCTTTCTCCGGTGCTCTGGAAACTTCCGGGAATTATAAGATCTTCGGTGTTGATTTCGTCCGATTCCAAAAATATTTCTTTACTAGGATTTCTGAAACCAAAAACAGCAGAAAACAGCAACTGGCCTTTCGGCATCTCGTCAATAGGTTAGTTCCAGAAAACGCATAAAAGCGATATAAAGTGTGAACAAAACACATAAAACAAGCATGGAACATCAGAAATTATAGATACGTTGGAGACGTATCAGCATTCCCAAGCTTAGTTCCTACTCGTCCTCGAGTAGGTAAACGATAAAAGTAATTTCTGAAGTGACATGCTACCAACATAATCTTGATCATACTATTGTAAAGCATATGAGATGAATGCAGCGATTCAAAGCAATGTTAATGCAACTAGCAAGATGGCCCTCGCAAATGCGAGGACATCTTTGTATTGTTTGTGCGAAAGATAAGTCTATATGTTACATGTATCATCATTAACATATAATGATTTTTTGAATATAATAGCAAAGTAATTTGTTCATGATGCAATTAAATGAAAATAAGTTATTCGTTTGTTGATTGGTAGGACAACTAACTAATGAAAAACTCTATTTGGTTGGGTGGAATTTTGTTCTTCTCATTGTTATACCCGTTTAAAATCCATAACACTCTTCTAAAATTTGGTATATTCTAAATACGAACGCGTACTCCAAGGCCCAATTGGTGCATTCTTTTGTATATGAATATTTATCTTGCATTAAAATTAATGAACACAAATAGACGTAGAAAATTAGTTGTGCTTAATTTAATTGTTTCTTTATATTGATGGCCAATTTATATAGAGATGGTTAATTTTTTTAAAAAAAATTGAAACCTGTCCAAGACAGAACTCTTCATCGGCAAATTAGAATATTGTAGTCCGAGTGGAGACTCACCTACAGAAATGGACCCTTTAAGATTATTTGGGTATAGTGGTAGGAAATTGGATACGGCAAAATATTTTAGAAATATGTTTTTGAAACATCTGTATCTCTTTGCATGTTTTGTTCTAAACTAAAAAAAAATGTGTTTTCTCGCGATTATATTTTGTATACTCAATTATAAATACATACATGTATACATCCATGCGTGATCAGCATACTCGACTTCATATAGACCTATTCGTTAATTTATACTTGAGATTATACCATACATTTTCCATCACGTTCAAGCTAGCTAGCCTTTTTGTATATATGCGCAAAGCTAGTGTGGCATATAGCCTACGATTTTTTTACCAACGCAGATAGCATGATTTAGTCTAACGTAAAAGAAGTGGAGAAAAAATATGACCCACTAATATAGGCCGAAAAAATATGATCCACTAATATAGGCCGATATTTCGGAGATGTGTACACGTGTGTGTATATAAAGAGCCAATATATAGGATCTGAACGGGAAGAGGAGGAGGAAATTAAAACTGTAAGGCCCAATCGGTGCATTCTTTTGTATATGAATATTTATCTTACATTAAAATTAATGAACACAAATAAAAGTAGAAAATTATTTGTGCTTAATTTAATTGTTTCTTTATATTGATGGCCAATTTATATAGAGATGGTTAAATTTTTAAAAAATTGAAACCCATCCAAAACAGAACTCTTCATCGGCAAATTAGAATATTGTAGTCCGAGTGGAGACTCACCTACAGAAATGGATCCATTAAGATTATTTGGGTATAGTTGTAGGGAATCGGATATGGCAAAATATTTTAGAAAATATGTTTTTGAAACATTGGTATCTCTTTGCATGTTTTGTTCTAAACTAAAAAAAAGTGTTTTCTCGCGATTATATTTTGTATACTCAATCATAAATACATACATGTATACATCCATGCATGATCAGCATGCTCGACTTCATATAGACATATTGATTATACCATACATTTTCCACCATCATGTTCAAGCTAGCTAGCCTTTTTGTATGCGCAAAGCTAGTGCGGCATATGGCCTACGATTTTTTTACCAACGCAGACAGCGTGATTTAATCTAACGTAAAAGAAGTGGAGAAAAAATATGATCCACTAATATAGGCCGAAAAAATATGATCCACTATATTAGGCCGATATTTCGGAGGAGGCATTTTCGCTCATAGGAGCAAATGCTCCCATTATACAAAATAATTAAAAAATAATTTTAGAAATGGCAAAAAATTCTGACATAATTTTTTTGGTGTACATCATGACATTCTATGTTAATGCACAAGTTTTCGTGGAGAAACAACATTTTATGTGACGTGTACAAAAAAGACAAAAAAATGTCCTGTACGTAGTCATGTTATAGCATCAAAATTTGTCTTTTTACAGGAGCCACAATTTTTTTTAGTTTTTTTATGAAAACTTGTGTACGAACATAAAATGTGTAGATGTACATGTAAAATTTTATTTTAGAATTTTTTGACACTTCGAAATGTTGATTCACATAATGGGAGCAAATGCTCCTATGAGCTATAGTGAATATCCCCGATATTTCAGAGATGTGTACACGTGTGTATATAGAGAGCCAATATATAGGATCTGAACGGGAAGAGGAGGAGAAAATTAAAACTGTGTCCCTTAAAATAGGATCTGAACTGGAAGAGGAGGAGGAGTATTGCTTTTCTGAGTTTTTTCAGATTTCTGGAATCTTTTCTGTTTCCGGGGTGTGTGTCCCTGGCAATTGGAATTGGAGATGTGTTGGACCAGATCTAATCTGCAAAAGGCGATTACCTAATTTTGTATGTGCAGCTGGACTCTTACGTGATATGGAAGAATACTTTTAGTTACATGCATGTATCCAGGCAGATCCGTCTCGTACGTTTCTCAGTTTAATTGTTTTAGTAAAACATGGCAAGAAACGGATCAGCCGGATCTGTCACGTACTTATTTTTAATGAACGCGTCTACCAATCTGGGTTTACGTGCCATATATTTAAGTTTGTACACATATAATATTGTACGTAACACCTTTTAATTTTTAATCTCAAACGTTGAGATTAATATCATTGGTTTATATTTTTTAAGCATATGTGGATCAACCTGGTGACTCGAAAACACCCTTATTTTGCTTTTAGTATATAATAGATGAGTAAACAATTGAATCATATAGCAAAGACTTTTCATGAATAATACTTTCAAGACAAGCATCAATAAGTCTTGCATAAGAGTTAACTCATAAAGCAATAAATTCAAAGTAAAGACATTGAAGCAACACAATGGAAGATTAAGTTTCAGCGGTTGCTTTCAACTTGTAACATGTATATCTCATGGATAGTTGTCAATGCAAAGCAATATAACAAGTGCAATAAGCAAGTATGTAAGAATCAATGCACGAGTTAACACAAGTGTTTCCTTCCAAGATAGAGAGAAATGGGTAAACTGACTCAACATAAAAGTAGAAGAATGGCCCTTCGCAGAGGGAAGCATTGATTGCTATATTTGTGCTAGAGCTTTGGTTTTGAAAGCAAGAAACAATTTTGTCAACGGTAGTAATAAAGCATATGTATCATGTAAATTATATCCTACAAGTTGCAAGCCTCATGCATAGTATACTAATAGTGCCCGCACCTTGTCCTTATTAGCTCGGATTACCGGGATTATCATCGCAATACATATGTTTTAACCAAGTGTCACAAAGGGGTACCTCTATGCCGCCTGTACAAAGGTCTAAGGAGAAAGCTCGCATTGGATTTCTCGCTTTTGATTATTCTCAACTTAGACATCCATACCGGGACAACATAGACAACAGATAATGGACTCCTCTTTAATGCATAAGCATTTAGCAACAATTAATGTTCTCATATGAGATTGAGGATATTTGTCCAAAACTGAAACTTCCACCATGAATCATGGCTTTAGTTAGCGGCCCAATGTTCTTCTCTAACATTATGCATGCTCTAACCATTAAATAAGTGGTAAATCTCCCTTACTTCAGACAAGACGGACATGCATAGCAACTCACATGATATTCAACAAAGAGAGTTGATGGCGTCCCCATGAACATGGTTATCGCACAACAAGCAACTTAATAAGAAATAAAGTGCATAAGTACATATTCAATACCACAATAGTTTTTAGGCTATTTGTCCCATGAGCTATATATTGTAAAGGTAGAGGATAGAAATTTAAAGGTAGCACTCAAGCAATTTACTTTGGAATGGCGGAGAAATACCATGTAGTAGGTAGGTATGGTGGACACAAATGGCATAGTGGTTGGCTCAAGGATTTTGGATGCATGAGAAGTATTCCCTCTCGATACAAGGTTTAGGCTAGCAAGGTTATTTGAAACAAACACAAGGATGAACCGGTGCAGCAAAACTCACATAAAAGACATATTGTAAACATTATAAGACTCTACACCGTCTTCCTTGTTGTTCAAACCAATACTAGAAATTATCTAGACTTTAGAGAGACCAAATATGCAAACCAAATTTTAGCAAGATCTTTGTATTTCTTCATTAATGGGTGCAAAGTATATGATGCAAGAGCTTAAACATGAGAACAACAATTGCCAAGTATCAAATTATTCAAGACATTTTATAATTACTACATGTAGCATTTCCCGATTCCAACCATATAACAATTTAACGAAGAAGATTCAACCATCGCCATGAATACTATGAGTAAAGCCTAAGGACATATTTGTCCATATGCAACAGCGGAGCGTGTCTCTCTCCCACATAATGAATGCTAGGATCCATTTTATTCAAACAAAACAAAAACAAAAACAAACCGACGCTCCAAGCAAAGCACATAAGATGTGATGGAATAAAAATATAGTTTCAGGGGAGGAACCTGATAATGTTGTCGATGAAGAAGGGGATGACTTGGGCATCCCCAAGCTTAGCCGCTTGAGTCTTCTTAAAATATGCAGGGATGAACCACCAGGGCATCCCCAATCTTAGACTTTTCACTCTTCTTGATCGTAGTATATCATCCTCCTCTCTTGACCCTTGAAAACTTCCTTCACACCAAACTCGAAACAAACTCATTAGAGGGTTAGTGCATAATAAAAATTCACATGTTCAGAGGTGACAAAATCATTCTTAACACTTCTGGACATTGCCCAAAGCTACTCGAAGGTAATGGAACAAAGAAATCCACCCAACACAGTGAAAGAAGCAATGCGAAATAAAAGGCAGAATCTGTCAAAACAGAACAGTCCGTAAAGACGAATTTTATTGAGGCACCATACTTGCTCAAATGAAAATGCTCAAATTGAATGAAAGTTGCGTACATATCTGTGTATCACTCACGTAAATTGGCATAATTTTCTGAGTTACCTACAGAGAATTAGGCCAAGATTCGTGACAGCAAGAAATATGTTTCTGCGCAGTAATCCAAATCTAGTATGAACCTTACTATCAAAGACTTTACTTGGCACAACAATGCAACAAAACTAAGATAAGGAGAGGTTGCTACAGTAGTAACAACTTCCAATACTCAAATACAAAATAAAAGTACTATAGCAAAATAAACACATGGGTTATCTCCCAAGAAGTTCTTTCTTTATAGCCATTAAGATGGGCTCAACAGTTTTAATGATGCACTCGCAAGAAATAGTATTTGAAGCAAAAGAGAGCATCAAGAGGCAAATTCAAAACAAATTTAAGCCTAACATGCTTCCTATGAAAAGGAATCTTGTACACAAATGAATTCATGAAGAACAAAGTGACAAACATAAGAGGATAAAACACGAGTAACTTCAGGATTCTCAACATAAAGAGGGAAACTTAATATTATTAAGATGCATATACCCATGTTCCCTCTCTCATAATAACTTTCAGTAGCATCATTGATGAAATCCACAATATACCCATCACTTAAAACATTCTTATCATGGTTCATATGCATAGAAGTATCATTAATTTTGGCATAAGAAGAATTATTCTCATTAATAGTAATTGGAGCAGGATTATTATCAAGAATTTGAACATGGTAAACAAGTTGCATATTAAGGGAATTGTTTTTGGAAATCCAATCATAACTATGACAAGTTTCATAAGGATAGTTATAACCTCTATCATAGCATTCTTTATAATAATCATTAAAGGTCGGAGGCACGAGTGTCATCATAAGAAATAGAATAGTTATCTTTCACGGTCGGTTTATCCGTGACCATACCATCATTGTTATTAGAAGGAGATGTATCAAACACATAATGATCAGTAGCAAAAGGATTTTCAAACACCTCTTCCCCAACCTTAGAGCTTTCTATATCATTATGGGAGGAAGCATGGATAGCACTGATACTATGGCAATTATTATCATCATCATTTTCAGAATTAGTTTCCCAGAGATTTGCAATATCAAAAGTAGTGTGCTCATTCAAATCATGATCACTAATGTATGTAAAGGGCATAGGAAGATCATTGTATTCAGATTCATTATCATAATAATCATTAGGAGAAACATACTTACGGTTACCTAGCGTTATCTCATTCACGCGGGGATATGCCGTTACCTCTTTCTCTTTATTCTCCTTCTTCTTCTTCTTCTTCTTCTTCTTCTTCTTCTTCTTCGTTCCCTTCTTCTTCTTCTTCTCCTCCTTCTCCTCGTTCCCTTCTTTAGGAGGAAGAGGCTTGAAGGGTGGCTTGTCCGCATAACCTGATTTACTTTCGTAAACAATAGAAGAAACTTGGGAGGATTCCTCCTTTTCATTAATTAGTTCAAAACACACAGCGGTCCTATCATATTTTGGCAAGGTGTAATCTTCTAAAATATTTTGTATGTAAGTATTTGTATGGCTATTATCAATGCAATAAGAAAAACACCCATGCAGGACATCACAATATCAAGATCATTAATATCTAACAAAGAAATTTTCCTTGATAACTCTTCACACCACAAAAATAAACTGAGTTCATCATGCTGATTAGGAGTAATTTCATCATCACAATACAAATTTGCAGCACTCATTGGGTTCAAATTATCATTGGTGGAGCATTGAAAATTAAAATGACCCACTTCATGGCAAACTTCACAAATAAAAGGATAGAGGGCACAAACTTTTTTACCAAGATCATCTAGAGCCCTAGCCCACTTTCTAGTTTTTTCATTAATATGATGGATACAATATTCATCTTTGATTTGATTAATTCCACAAGGTCTATGCATTACACAAAAATTAACATGCTTATAGGAAGTAGCATTCTTAGGAGTTTGAGCATGCTTATTGCAATCATTAACAACAATTTCATCCTTCATGCAAGCCTCTTTAAAAGGTTCATGATACTTATCAAAATTCTTTTTAGGCAATTCAAAATGAGAAGCAAAGGCTTTATAAAGATTTGCAGCAACTTGAGAGTCAAGACCATAAGTAGCACTCATATCTCGAAATTTATCGAGTATCCATAAAAGCTTCGAGTGCATTCATAATCATAATTTATACCTGACTCTTCACCTTTGTTGTTCTCCCATCCTTCAGCATTCTCCTCAATCCGATCAAGAAGATCCCACCTAGCTTCAACCTGCTTGCTTGTGAAAGATCCTCACGAACGAGGCATCCAGATAGTCCTTGTGTTGTCCTGAAAGCCTCGCATAAAAATTGTTAACAATAATATTACGGGGGAGCTCATGAATGGGACATTTGAGCATTAGTGACTTCAATCTCCCCCATGCTTGAGAAATACTCTCTCCATCACGAGGATAAAAGTTATAAATATAATTCCTATCAATATGCACTTCATGAGGAGGATAAAATTTAGAATAAAAGAGAGGTACAATTTCCTCCCAACCAACAGAATGACTATTCTTCAACAATTTATACCAATGCGCCGCTTTACCAGACAGCGAAAAAGAGAATAGCTTCTTCCTCACTTCATCCATAGAGATACCTGCACACTTGAATAACCCGCATAATCCATGCAAAAACAGTAAATGATCTCCAGGATGGACAGTTCCATCCCCTTCATAGCGGTTATCAATAACACGTTCAATAATTTTCATGGGTATCTTGAAAGCAGTACTTGCAGTAGGTGGATTTAAAATATCACAAGCATCATTAGAGTTATCGCATATGGGAGATAAAGCATTATCAGAACAAATTTTCTACCCTAAGGATGGGAAGCTAAAAAGATCACAGAAACTAGCTTCCCCAAGCTTAGACTTATCCATAGCATTAGCAGTGATTGCGTTCATACCAATAACATTGCTACTAGCATGCAAATGAGGTTCCATAGGTTCTTTAATTTTCGCATCACACAATTCATGTCTTAACTTAGGAAATAAAATAAGAAGCTCATTGTTGTCCATTATGCCTTACTAGTGTAAAACAAGAAACAAAAAGATGCAATTGCGAGGATCTAAAGGAAATAGCTTCGAACACTCACACAATGGCGCCGGAAAAGTACTTTACACGGGACCGGAGTATGAGTGCCTTTTACCTTTCCTCCCCGGCAACGGCGCCGGAAAAGTGCTTGATGTCTACGGGTGCTTCTATTCTTGTAGACAGTGTTGGGCCTCCAAGAGCAGAGGTTTGTAGAACAGCAGACAAGTTTCCCTTAAGTGGATCACCCAAGGTTTATCGATCTCGGGGAGGAAGAGGTCAAAGATATCCCTCTCAAGCAACCCCTGCAAGCACAAAGCAAGAAGTCTCTTGTGTCCCCAACACACCTAATACACTTGTCGGATGTATAGGTGCACTAGTTCGGCGAAGAGATAGTGAGATGCAAGTAATATGGATGAGTATGAGTGGTAATAGCAATCTGAATAAAATATGGCAGCGAGTAAACATGCAACAAAACGAGTAAACAAACGGAGATTCGATGCTTGGAAGCAAGGCCTAGGGATCCCGCTTTCACTAGTGGACACTATCAACAATGATCACATAATAGGACTACTCTACACCCTCTTGTTGGATGATGAACACCACTAACTGTGTAGGATTACACGAACCCTCAATGCCGGAGTTAACAAGCTCCACAATATTCAATGTTCATATTTAAATAACCTTAGAGTGCAAGATAGATCAACACAATCACACCAAGAACTAACATAGCATGCACACTTGTCACCATCACACTATGAAGGAGGCATAGATCACATCAATACTATCATAGCAATAGTTAACTTCATAATCTACAAGAGATTACAATCATAACCCACGCCAAGTACTACACGATGCACACACTGTCACCATTACACCGTGCAGGGAGGAATAGACTACTTTAATAACATCACTAGAGTAGCACATAGATGATATTCAACTAGATCACATAAAGAGAGAGAAGAACCACATAGCTACAGCGGAGCCCTCAGCCCCGGGGGTGAATTACTCCCTCCTCATCATGGAGACAGCGATGGCGGTGAAGATGGCGGTGGAGACAGCGGTGGAGATGACTCCGGGGGCAATTCCCCGTCCCGGTAGGGTGCCGGAACAGAGACTTATGTTCCCCGAATTGGAGTTTCGCGATGGCGGCGGCTCTGGAAGGATTTCTCTGGTTTCGTCGAACGGGGTCGAGGTTTTAGGTCAGGGACGACTAAATAGGCGAAGAGGCGGAGTCGGAGGGGCCACGGGGTGCCCACACACTAGGGGGGCGCCCCTGCAGGTCGCGCCGCCCGTGGGGTGGGGCCCCCACGGCTCCCCTCTCGCCTTTCTCCGGTGCTCGGAAGCTTCCGGGAATTATAAGATCTTCGGTGTTGATTTTGTCCGATTCCGAAAATATTTCTTTTCTAGGATTTCTGAAACCAAAAACAGCGAGAAAACGACAAGCGGCCTTTCGGCATCTCATCAATAGGTTAGTTCCAGAAAACGCATAAAAACGATATAAAGTGTGAACAAAACATGTAGGTATTGTCATAAAACAAGCATGGAACATCAGAAATTATAGATACGTTGGAGACGTATCAGGAGGCAGCTTCCGCATCAAGCAGGCGAAGAGCGGAGTTAAGTCGACAATCAGGAACTTTGGGAGATAGCCACAGAGAAGCTCGAAGGAGAGCAAGATCTCGGCTTGAAAATATACCTGAAGATGAAAGAGAGAATTTAATTAAACCTCGATATGTCTTTTATGTCAATCGACACGAGGGGGAATATTATTCCAAAAACACCGGAAGCAGGATACATGGCAACGCAAGCTTTCATCCTAGCGTCCAGGCCACCTCCCAGGGATCCAAGAGAAGCGTTGTATAACATGGCCATGGCAGGGTGTGGAGCCATGGGAGCAGCGTTCGCAGCCACACCTCCCGAAGGAACTGCAGGACAAAATAGCCCGAGACCTACTGCAGCAGTGCAAGATCCACCAAGAGCACATCGGCAGTCACCAGAACTTGCTGAACATCGGCAGTCACCAGAACTTGCTGAACAAGATATGTGTGGACTCCCGTGTTTTACGCGACGGGTCCGAAAAACTCGAGTCCCATCAGGATTCAAGTTACCCGATAGTTTCAAGAAATTTGATGGCCACGCAAGATCCCGAGGATTGGCTAGTCGACTACCTCGAGACGGTAAAATTGATAAGTGGAACCAGAGCAACAGCCATGCAGAGCATTCAAATACACTTGAGCGGAGCCGCAAGATCGTGGATAAAGAAGCTTCCCCCAGGCTCCATCGGCAGCTGGGACAGTTTTGAGGACGTGTTTGTCAAGAACTTCCGATCAACCTGCAAAAAGCCTGCGACACTAGAGGAGTTGAGATCATGTCGACAAAAGCATGATGAATCAATGAGGAAGTACATTCAAAGGTGGAACATCATCAAAAACTCGGCAGAAAACATATCTGACGAGAGAGCGATAGATGCGTTTGTAGTAGGAGTTCGACGAGGAGATTTTGTGGAGGACTTGGGAAGAACCAACCCAAGGACAATATCAACATTAATGGAAATAGCAAACAGATGGGCAGATGGCGAAGATGCTGTACATAATAAACAACACAGGTCACCAGAGGAGGACCGCAGTCGAAATTTTCAAAATAGACGACGATTTCCTCGGCAATTTTTGAGTTACGATGCCCCTGGCCAAATATCAGCTGGGTTTCGAGGAAACAATGGAGGAAACAACAGAGATGATTATCAAAGGAGTAATGAACAGCAAGGCGACAATAGAGATGACTCTCGGAATAACAGGCAAAATAGCGGGTCAAGGTTTCAAAGACTTTTTGTAACTCCCGAAGATATGATGAACGGGCCATGCCAGATGCATTTTTATCTCGACAACAATGGGAAAAGGCAGTCAGGACATCTGCGGAAGAGACTGCCGCAATTTTCAAGCAATGTTGCGGGTTGCAGGGATAGCTAATGCTCAAGCAACAAATAAAAACCCCCAGGGGCCCAGGAGTGAGATCCACTTACCACCTCCTCCCGCGATCACGGACGAAAATCGACACCAGCTCAGAATAGCAGCAGCACCACAACCACCTCCATACATTGATCCTAACTCCAATGGTGCGGTCTCGATGATTCAGAAAGCCAGGCCATCTAATAGGGCTCATAAGGTAATTTCGCGGCAAGTGTTCATGGCAGAGAAGATGCCTCCACCAACGGTAGAGTACCTAAATTGGTCGGGACAGGACATTGGCTTCACAATTGCGGATCACCCGCAGCAAGTTCCTCGACCAGGGCAGTCAGCACTTATCTTACCAGCAGTGATCGCAGGATTCGACGTATCTCGAGTTTTCATAGATGGAGGCAGCAGTCTAAACCTTATGTATGCAGATACACTAAGGAACATGAACATATCCCTGGCAAATCTAAAACCAATCAACACGCGTTTCCATGGGATTACACCAGAGAAGCCGAGTTATCCGTTGGGAAGGATCAATCTCGACGTTCAGTTTGGGACTCGAGAAAACTACAGGATAGAAAGGTTGGAATTCGAAGTTGTGGATTTCCCGTTGCAATATCACGCCTTGTTGGGACGACCAGCATATGCCAGGTTTATGGCGGTACCACATTACACGTATACGCTTATGGAGGTTACACGGACCCAAGGGACCGATCACGATCAAAAGCGGTTTCGCGTTAGCCGATAAATGCGACAAGGATTTTCATCGATTGTCAGAAACTTTCGGGATGCAAGCAGAGTATATGGCGTCAAGGCTTACAACTGATTATGACGTGTTGCCAAATGTAGGAAGGCCTCTCAGAGAACCAACCTTTAACACGACAAAAGATTCTAAGGAGGTGCAGATTCACCCGACAGATTCGAAGAAAACGACGTCCATTGCGACAGACATGGACCTCGCATAGGAAAGCGCGCTCGTAGAGTTCCTCCGTGAGCACTGGAAAATCTTCGCATGGTGTCCAGCTGACATGCCAGCAGTACCCAGGGAACTTGCTGAGCACCACCTAAACTTGTATCCAATAGCGAGACCAATCAAGCAACCTTTGAGGCGTTTTTCGGAACCAAACCGCAAAGCTATGCTGTCAGAAATTGATCCAATAAGAGAAGCTGGTTTCATTAAGGAGCTGCATACAGAGGCCACATGGGTAGCAAACCCAGTGCTGGTCCCGAAGAAAAACACTAAAGTCCTTCGCATGTGTGTCGACTTTACGTGTCTCAACAAACACTGTCCAAAGGATCACTTTTCCCTCCCAAGGATCGATCAAATTATCGACCCCACGGCAGGATGTGAACGTCTTTCCTTCCTGGATGCATACTCTGGTTACAACCAGATCAGATTGAAAGAAGAGGACGAGGTCAAAACAGGGTTCATTACACCTTACGGTGTGTTTTGTTATAGAACAATGCCCTTTTGTTTGAAAAACGCGGGAGCAACATATCAGCGGATGATGCAAAAGTGCTTAGCAACACAAATTGGGAAAAACTTACAAGTATACATTGACGATGTCGTCATAACATCAAAAAAGGGGGCAACGTTAATCGAGGACTTGAAGGAAACCTTCGACAACCTCGACAAATTTTGTCTCAAGCTGAATCCGACGAAGTGTTCTTTCAGCGTCCTGCCGAGAGAACTTCTCGGGTTCTTAGTTTCAGCAAGAGGGATTGAAGCAAATCCCGAAAAAATCCAAGCTATCGTAACGATGAGGAAGCCAACGAAGTTTAAAGAAATACAGCAGCTAACTGGGCGAGTCGCAGCTTTAAGCAGATTCGTCGCCAGGTTGGGAGAAAAGGCGTTACCATTTTACGCCTTAATCAAACAAGGAGAGAAGTTCCAGTGGAATGTAGAGGCAGATAGAGCCTTCGAGGATCTTAAACGCACAATCTCGACACCACCAATCTTGGTGGCGCCTAAAGAGAAGGAACCTCTCCTGTTATACATTGCGGCTACACCCCAAGTGGTCAGCACGGCACTCATTGTCGAAAGAGAAGAAGAAGGAAAACTTCATGGAGTGCGAGAGGCCGGTATATTTCATCGGTGAAGTTTTATCACCTTCAAAACAGCGGTACCGCTGATACCGAAACTAGCATATGGAGTGTTTACAACCGCAAGAAAATTGCGGCACTATTTTTCGGCGCATCCGATAATAGTGGTCAACGAGGCGCCTTTATCCAATATACTAAACAATCCAGAAGCTATAGGTCGTGTCTCCCTTTGGGGAATAGAACTTTCTCCTCGGGACATCACGTATGAAAAAAGAAAAGCAATAAAGTCGCAAATTCTGCCAGATTTCATCGCAGATTGGATGGAGCTGCAAAATACAGGACCCCCGGATTTATCGAGAACCTGGACTATGAACTTTGACGGGTCCAAGAGGTTAGAGGGAGCTGGAGCAGGCGTGATACTCATATCACCTGAAGGCGACAAATTAAAGTATGTTTTACGGATGATGTTCCCAAATGCGTTTAACAATGAGGCCGAATACGAAGCTCTTATACACAGGATGAAGATGGCGAAAGCTTGTGGCGCAACTCGACTAAAAATCTTTGGCGACTCACAACTGGTGGCTCAGCAAGTCATGAACCAATGTGACGCGGTCAATGATAGCATGGTGGCTGATGTCTACGTTCCCCCTCCTTTCCTGTAGACAGTGTTGGGCCTCCAAGAGCAGAGGTTTGTAGAACAGCAGCAAGTTTCCCTTAAGTGGATACCCAAGGTTTATCGAACTCGAGGAGGAAGAGGTCAAAGATATCCCTCTCATGCAACCCTGCAACCACAAAGCAAGAAGTCTCTTGTGTCCCCAACACACCAAATAGGTGCACTAGTTCGGCGAAGAGATAGTGAAATACGGGTGGTATAAATAAGTATGAGCGGTAGCAACGGTGCCGAGAAAAGTGCTTGGCGCGTAGTTGATGGTGGTGGTATTGCAGCAGTAGTAACGCGAGTAAAACGATGAACAAGCGGTAGTAACTCAGCGATGAGTAACGCGGTAGTAGTAAACAAGCGGTAGTAACTCAGCGGTATTTAGGAACAAGGCCTAGGGATTACACTTTCACTAGTGGACACTCTCAACATTGATCACATAACAGAATAGATAAATGCATACTCTACACTTTTGTTGGATGATGAACACATTGCGTAGGATTACACGAACCCTCAATGCCGGAGTTAACAAGCTCCACAATAATGCTCATGTTTTAGTAACCTTTAGTGTAAGATAGATCAACGAGACTAAACCAAGTACTAGCATAGCATGCACACTTTGTCACCTTCATGCATATGTAGGAGGAATAGATCACATCAATATTATCATAGCAATAGTTAACTTCATAATCTACAAGAGATCATAATCATAGCATAAACCAAGTACTAACACGGTGCACGCACTGTCACCTTTGCACACGTGTAGGAGGAATAAAACTACTTTAATAACACATCACTAGAGTAGCACATAGATAAATTGTGATACAAACTCATATGAATCTCAATGAGATCATTGTATTGAAGTACATGGAAGAGAGATGAACCACATAGCTACCGGCACAGCCCCGAGCCTCGATGGAGAACTACTCCCTCCTCATGGGAGCAGCAGCGGTGATGAAGATGGCGGTGGAGATGGCAGCGGTGTCGATGGAGAAGCCTTCCGGGGGCACTTCCCCGCTCCGGCAGGGTGCCGGAACAGAGATCCTGTCCCCGGATCTTGGCTTCGCGATGGCGGCGGCTCTGGCAGGTTTACGTGGGTTTCGTCAATTGGTATCGGGTTTTCTGATCCGGGGGCTTTATATAGGCGAAGAGGCGCGCGCAGGAGGGCTGACAGGGGGCCACACCATAGGGCGGCGCGGCCCCCTACGCCGCGCCAGCCTAGGGTTTGGTGGCCCTGTGGCCCCCCTCTGGTCCTTCCCGGGTGTTCTGGATGCTTCCGATGAAAATAGGAACTTTGGCGTTGATTTCGTCCGATTCCGAGAATATTTCGTTACTAGGATTTCTGAAACCAAAAACAGCAGAAAACAGGAACTGGCACTTCGGCATCTTGTTAATAGGTTAGTTCCAGAAAATGCACGAATATGACATAAAGTGTGCATAAAACATGTAGATAACATCAATAATGTGGCATGGAACACAAGAAATTATCGATACGTTGGAGACGTATCAGCATCCCCAAGCTTAGTTCTGCTCGTCCCGAGCAGATAAAACGATAACAAAGATAATTTCTGGAGTGACATGCCATCATAAACTTGATCATACTATTTGTACAGACATATGTAGTGAATGCAGCGATCAAAACAATGGATATGACATGAGTAAACAAGTGAATCATATAGCAAAGACTTTTCATGAATAGCACTTCAAGACAAGCATCAATAAGTCTTGCATAAGAGTTAACTCATAAAGCAATAATTCAAAGTAAAAGCATTGAAGCAACAAAAAAGAAGATTAAGTTTCAGCGGTTGCTTTCAACTTGTAACATGTATATCTCATGGATAATTGTCAATGCAAAGCAATATAACAAATGCAATATGCAAGTATGTAAGAATCAATGCATAGTTCACACAAATGTTTGCTTCTTGAGGTGGAGAGAGATAGGTGAACTGACTCAACAATGAAAGTAAAAGAATGGTCCTCATAGAGGAAAAACATCGATTGCTATATTTGTGCTAGAGCTTTGATTTTGAAAACATAAAGAGAGCATAAAAATAAAGTTTTGAGAGGTGTATGTTGTTGTCAACGAATGGTAGCGGGTACTCTAACCCCTTGCCGGACAAACCTTCAAAGAGCGGCTCCCATTTTATTTTATTTTTGGGTGGCACTCCTTCCAACCTTTCTTTCACAAACCATGGCTAACCGAATCCTCGGGTGCCTGCCAACAATCTCATACCATGAAGGAGTGCCTTTTTATTTTAGTTTTATTATGATGACACTCCGCCCAACCTTTGCTTACACAAGCCATGGCTAACCGAATCCTTCGGGTGCCGTCCAACAATCACATACCATGGAGGAGTGTCTATTTTCGTTAATTAATTTGGGACTGGGAATCCCATTGCCAGGCTCTTTTTGCAAAATTATTGGATAAGCGGATGAAGCCACTAGTCCATTGGTGAAAGTTGCCCAACAAGATTGAAAGATAAACACCACATACTTCCTCATGAGCTATAAAACATTGACACAAATCAGAGGTGATAAATTTTGAATTGTTTAAAGGTAGCACTCAAGCAATTTACTTTGGAATGGCAGGAAATACCATGTAGTAGGTAGGTATGGTGGACACAAATGGCATAGTGGTTGGCTCAAGTATTTGGATGCATGAGAAGTATTCCCTCTCGATACAAGGTTTAGGCTAGCAAGGTTATTTGAAACAAACACAAGGATGAACGGTACAGCAAAACTCACATAAAAGACATATTGAAAACATTATAAGACTCTACACCGTCTTCCTTGTTGTTCAAACTCAATACTAGAAATTATCTAGACCTTAGAGAAACCAATTATGCAAACCAAATTTTAGCATGCTCTATGTATTCTTCACTAATAGGTGCAAAGTATATGATGCAAGAGCTTAAACATGAGCACAACAATTGCCAAGTATCACATTACCCAAGACATTATAGCAATTACTACATGTATCATTTTCCAATTCCAACCATATAACAATTTAACGAAGAGGAAACTTCGCCATGAATATTATGAGCTAAGAACACATGTGTTCATATGAACCAGCGGAGCGTGTCTCTCTCCCACACAAGCATGATGTAATCCAATTTATTCAAACAAAAACAAAAACAAAAGCACACAGACGCTCCAAGAAAAAGCACATAAGATGTGGCCGAATAAAAATATAGTTTCAGGGGAGGAACTGATAATTTGTCGATGAAGAAGGGGATGCCTTGGGCATCCCCAAGCTTAGACAGCTTGAGTCTTCTTGATATATGCAGGGATGAACCACGGGGCATCCCCAAGCTTAGACTTTTCACTCTTCTTGATCGTAGTATATCATCCTCCTCTCTTGACCCTTGAAAACTTCCTCCACACCAAACTCGAAACAACTCATTAGAGGGTTAGTGGACAATAAAAATTAACATGTTCAGAGGTGACACAATCATTCTTAACACTTCTGGACATTGCATAAAGCTACTGGACATTAATGGATCAAAGAAATTCATCCAACATAGCAAAAGAGGCAATGCGAAATAAAAGGCAGAATCTGTCAAAACAGAACAGTCCGTAAAGATGGATTTTATTAGGCCACCAGACTTGCTCAAACGAAAATGCTCAAATTGAATGAAAGTTGCGTACATATCTGAGGATCACTCACGTAAATTGGCATAATTTTCTGAGTTACCTACAGAGAATTTTACCCAGATTCGTGACAGCAAAGAAATCTGTTTCTGCGCAGTAATCCAAATCTAGTACTTACTTTTCTATCAACGACTTTACTTGGCACAACAAAACACAAAACTAAGATAAGGAGAGGTTGCTACAGTAGTAAACAACTTCCAAGACACAAATATAAAACAAAGTACTGTAGCAAAATAACACATGGGTTATCTCCCAAGAAGTTCTTTTCTTTATAGCCATTAAGATGGACTCAGCAGTTTTAATGATGCACTCGCAAGAGATAGTATGTGAAGCAAAAGAGAGCATCAAGAGGCAAATTCAAAACACATTTAAGTCTAACATGCTTCCTATGCAAGGGAATCTTGTAAATAAACAAGTTCATGAAGAGCAAAGTAACAAGCATAGGAAGATAAAACAAGTGTAGCTTCAAAAATTTCAGCACATAGAGAGGCATTTTAGTAACATGAAAATTTCTACAACCATATTTTCCTCTCTCATAATAACTTTCAGTAGCATCATGAGCAAACTCAACAATATAACTATCACATAAAGCATTCTTATCATGAGTCTCATGCATAAAATTATTACTCTCCACATAAGCATAATCAATTTTATTAGTTGTAGTGGGAGCAAATTCAACAAAGTAGCTATCATTATTATTCTCATCAAGTGTAGGAGGCATAGTATAATCACAACAAAATCTACTCTCAGCAGTAAGTGGCATCAAAAGTCCACTATCATTATCATCATCAGAAATAGGAGGCAAAGTATCATCAAAGAAAATTTTCTCCTCAATGCTTGGGGGACTAAAAATATCATGAAAACCAGCTTCCCCAAGCTTAGAACTTTCTATATTATTGTCAACAATGGTGTTCAAAGCGTTCATACTAATATTACTACCAGCATGCAAAGAGGATTTCATAGGTTTTTTAATTTTCGCATCAAACAATCCATGTTTTAAATCAGGAAATAGAATAAGAAGCTCACTCTTGTACATTATGCCAAACTAGTGTAAACAAGAAACAACAAGATGCAATTGCAGGATCTAAAGGAAATAGCTTTGAGCACACACACGACGGCGCCGGAAAAATACTTTACACGAGACCGTAGTATGAGAGCCTTTACCTTTCCTCCCCGGCAACGGCGCAGGAAAAGTGCTTGATGTCTACGTTCCCCCTCCTTTCCTGTAGACAGGTGTTGGGCCTCCAAGAGCAGAGGTTTGTAGAACGGCGGCAAGTTTCCCTTAAGTGGATACCCAAGGTTTATCGAACTCGGGGAGGAAGAGGTCAAAGATATCCCTCTCATGCAACCCTGCAACCACAAAGCAAGAAGTCTCTTGTGTCCCCAACACACCAAATAGGTGCACTAGTTCGGCGAAGAGATAGTGAAATACGGGTGGTATAAATAAGTATGAGCGGTAGCAACGGTGCCGAGAAAAGTGCTTGGCGCGTAGTTGATGGTGGTGGTATTGCAGCAGTAGTAACGCGATAAAACAATAAACAAGCGGTAGTAACTCAGCAGTAGTAACGCGGTAGTAGTAAACAAGCAGTAGTAACTCAGCGGTATTTAGGAACAAGGCCTAGGGATTACACTTTCACTAGTGGACACTCTCAACATTGATCACATAACAGAATAGATAAATGCATACTCTACACTTTTGTTGGATGATGAACACATTGCGTAGGATTACACGAACCCTCAATGCCGGAGTTAACAAGCTCCACAATAATGCTCATGTTTTAGTAACCTTTAGTGTAAGATAGATCAACAGACTAAACCAAGTACTAGCATAGCATGCACATTGTCACCTTCATGCATATGTAGGAGGAATAGATCACATCAATATTATCATAGCAATAGTTAACTTCATAATCTACAAGAGATCATAATCATAGCATAAACCAAGTACTAACACGGTGCACGCACTGTCACCTTTACTACACGTGTAGGAGGGAATAAAACTACTTTAATAACACATCACTAGAGTAGCACATAGATAAATTGTGATACAAACTCATATGAATCTCAATGAGATCATTGTATTGAAGTACATGGAAGAGAGATGAACCACATAGCTACCGGCACGGCCACGAGCCTCGATGGAGAACTACTCCCTCCTCATGGGAGCAGCAGCGGTGATGAAGATGGCGGTGGAGATGGCAGCGGTGTCGATGGAGAAGCCTTCGGGGGCACTTCCCCGCTCCGGCGGGGGTGCCGGAACAGAGATCCTGTCCCCGGATCTTGGCTTCGCGATGGCGGCGGCTGCGGCAGGTTTCCGTGGGTTTCGTCAATTGGTATCGGGTTTTCTGATCCAGGGGCTTTATATAGGCGAAGAGGCGGCGCGGGAGGGCTGGCGGGGGGCCACACCATAGGGCGGCGCGGCCCCCCTGCGGCCGCGCCGGCCCTAGGGTTTGAGTGGCCCTGTGGCCCCCCTCTCGGTCCTTCCCGGGTGTTCGGATGCTTCCGGATGAAAATAGGAACTTTGGCGTTGATTTCGTCCGATTCCGAGAATATTTCGTTACTAGGATTTCTGAAACCAAAAACAGCGAGAAAATAGGACGCGGCACTTCGGCATCTTGTTAATAGGTTAGTTCCAGAAAATGCACGAATATGACATAAAGTGTGCATAAAACATGTAGATAACATCAATAATGTGGCATGGAACACAAGAAATTATCGATACGTTGGAGACGTATCAGTGGCATACAAAGAAGTGTACAACGAGCTCGAGAAATTATTTGATGGATGTGAGGTAAATCATATCAGCAGACTAAGCAACGATGAAGCCGATGTTGTTGCAAATATCGGGTCGCAGTGCCTCGCAATTCCACCAGGCGTGTTCTGGGAGGAAATAATAGAGAGATCAACAAAGCCGAAGAAATCAAAAACAAGGAGAAGGAAGAGAAATCCTCGGGGGCTGCAAAACAAACACTACAAGAAGAAGAGGAACAGTATCTAGTATTGATGGTGCAAATACCATGGATGCAAGCGTACATATCATACATCCTAAGGAAAACAATACTCGACGATCCAGTTGAAGCAAGGCGAGTTATTAGACGGTCCAAAGCCTTTACAGTGATCAAAGGGAGTTGTACAAACGCGATATTTCGGGTGTGTTACGGCGGTGCATCACACGAAGAAGGAAGGATAATCTTGAATGATGTACACGAGGGAATATGTGGTCATCACGCGAGCAGTCGAGCTATTGCCGCCAAGGTTTTTCGAGCTGGATTTTACTGGTTGACAGCAATCGAGGATGCAAAGGAGATAGTATGAACTTGTGACGCGTGCCAGAGATTTGTCGCGAAACCTCATTCTCCGGCAGCAGAGTTGACGCAAATACCATTGTCCTGGCCCTTTGATCAATGGGGCCTCGATATGGTGGGGAAGTTACATAAAGCCTCACCAGGAGAATACGAGTATATGCTCGTCGCTGTCGACAAATTTACCAAGTGGATAGAAGCCAAGCCGATAAATTCACCAGACGCAGCATCTGCAATAAAGTTCGTGAAAAGCATTGTCTTTCGATTTGGCGTACCTCACAGCATTGTCACGGACAATGGCAGCAACTTTACATCCAAGGAATTCAAGGCATACTGTGCAGAGGTAGGCATCAAATTGCACTTCGCGTCAGTTGCGCATCCACAAACCAACGGCCAAGTCGAAAAAGCCAATGGAATCATCTGCAACGGTATCAAGAAGCGCTTGTTAGGACCATTGGAAAAAGCTCGACACACCTGGCCAGAGGAGCTACCGAGTGTATTGTGGAGTATTCAAACAACACCAAATACGGCGACACAGGAAACTCCGTTTTTTCTGGTCCATGGGCTGAGGCAGTATGTGCCAATAGAGATAGAGCATGATTCCCCAAGAGTTACGGAGTATGATGAAGAAGCTTCTAGAAAGGCATTGGAAGACGATGTCGATGCATTGGATGAAGCCGAGAGATGAAGTACTATCACGGGTCACCAAGTATCGGCAAGACTTGAAAAACTATCATAGTCGACGCTTGCGACCAAGGTCCTTTCAGGTTGGAGATCTAGTTCTACGACTCAATCAACGAGTCTTGAAAAACTCGAGTCACCATGGCTTGGCCCTTACATCGTCACGGAAGTCATCGAAGGAGGAGCATACAGGATCAAGGATAAGAAGACAGGGGTTCCCGAGAAAAACTCCTGGAACGTGGCATAGCTAAGGCGTTTTTACGCTTAGTGTCGAAATATAGTTCTCCTTGTAAAAATACAATGTACTGAAACGCCCGCGAGTTTCCAGACGCACTCTTTTCCTTTTTCGGGGCACCGAGTGGTGCCGGAGAAGGTTTTTAATGAGGCGGGCTCGCGGTGCTGCAATATAATAAAGATAGTAGAGATATATATCTTTTTCTTTGACAGGCTCGGGGGTTGTGCCCAAGATTTACAATATATATTTCCGAAAATATTTCGCCTTGGTGCAAAAACACCTCGCAAAATAAACGAAGATACAAAATAGCGATCAACAACAAGGCCTGGGGGCTCGTACCCGCAAATATAGCATATTCAATATAATTTAGTTGCCTTGGTTTAAAACCTCGCATACACAACAAAGAAATTTACCACCGAAACACTCGGGGGCTTGATGAGGAAAAATAGAAACACTTACTGACTTTACAATATAGAATATGTTTACAACATACAAGATGCAATTCCTGAGAAAATTCAACGAGCTAAAAGAAAAAGAAAGTCAATTGCGGCCCAGTATATTATCTATGGTCATCCGTTCAGTATTTACAGTACGAGTACTGTGTTCAGCATAGCTGCCCTTCACGAAGAATTCAGCGTCATCCGAAGAAGTTCATCCATCATATCTTCTGCTATAGGGGTCACATGATCATCAATTTTGCCAACATCCCTTTTCCTTTTCGCCATCTTGGCCAAGCACTTGGTAACAATTTGACTCATGTCAAACTTGGGATAGCAGATTTTGATCATCATCATAGCAAACCTGGCGCCGGCAGATAGTTGGGCCCGAACAAATCCATGGATTCGAGGAGCATCCCGAAATTTCTCCATCAAAGCAGGAAGAGTCTTAGGCATCTTATTGCGCGGAAACATGGTACCGTAAACCAATGACAATGTCCTTGTACAGAAGTCGAGAAACTCACGGACCTGAGTCGCACGATCTTGAAATCTGACGATCTGGCGAGTACGTTCAGGCGTCACCCAAAAGTTGGAACCATGTTCTTCGGCAAGCCTGAGAAGCACTTTGGATCGAGCTTCAACACATTGATCCTCGGCAGTGGTATCCCGAAAAGAACTTTGTTTTCAGCGGAAAGAGTCGAAAGGAAGGAAAAACATGGAGAATACGAGATAATCATGGTCAAGCGAACGAAGTGTACCAGTCATATCCAAGGCTGGAGTCAAGCATTAGCTCAAGCATGAAATTCTCTCGTCGAGAAGCCTCGGCAGGCTGCGGCAATCGCGTCCTCTTTTACGGCTATAGCATCCGTGGGCTTCTTTGAAGCGCAATTTTCCCTCTCGGAAGATTTTAGAGACTTGCTCCATTACCATAAGTGATTGTTTTTGATAGACTGGATTTGTTGATGAAGTTACGCTACTTCTTGTGTCGAATCCTACTCGAGGAATTTTCGACAAATTCATCGTCGACAGTGCTTTCTTCAAGTAGGATGAGGAGGGAACGACGTTGCCGGGACGAGTCGAAGTATAGTTGTCAAACATCAACTGAAAACAAAAGGTTCGAACATCAATCATCAAGCAAAATAGAATTCCATTAATTCTTAGAATATTTACAAGGCATTACAAGGGAGGACGCCCTAGCAAGCTAGTAAGGTCAGTGTCGACAACAGCTACTTTGGCGACAGCATCAAAAGGACTAAAAAAAAAAGAAAGACAGGGCACTCTACTAGACCTCCGACTTCGACGAACTAGGAGCAGGAGTTGGCTTGCATCCAAGATAGGCGAGGATCTTCTTTGAGTTTGGCTTCGCAGCCTTGATTAGCGGCTGCCACTTCTTGGTCTCCATCTCCTACGTATCGCCAACCTTAGTCCAGTCGATACTTTGTTGGCTGTCGGCAACTAGGGCAATAGTGCCTTCAACGCCAACCTTCAAACCTTCTTGGCGAAGTTTGAGCCCAAGATTTTCGGGAGTATTGAAGCACTTGGCGAGAGCAAGAAAGGCGCGGGTTCCTCTTTCTTCGGGAAGAAGTAAGGGTACAGGCTACGACAGTCCCTCTGACTTCAGCAAGGCCTTCGCGTGCTTTGTCTCCATGAATCTCAAGTAGAGAAAGCGCGTCAAGAAGGGGATCATTGTCAGGATCTTCAAGTTCATATTCTTGACACGTTTTTCCTGCTAAGGCGAAATTTTATTGATCAATAAGCAAGAAAAGAAAAGCAAGTTCAAGGAAATCAAAATAGTTTGGGCAATTACTGACAAAGCGACGGCTCTGCGACTCCAAGCGGTTGATAATTGCCTCTTCGCGAGCAGATTGTTCGGTTATATGCTCACTTAAAGAGGTTTCCGCCTCATGAAGCCTTTTTCGAAGGTCTTCAACGGTGGCGGCATCAGCTTCAGCTTTCTTGCGAGTTGCTTCGCTTTGCTCTAACTTAACAGCAAGAGCGTCAGCGCGTTTGTTGGCTTCGGCAAGAGTTTCTGGAAAAAATAAACGATGGTAAACGACACGACAAAACAATAAAGGAGTAAATACGGCAGAGAGGGCAAGGAAAATAGTACCTTCAAGTTTATTTGCATGATCACGGTACCCGACGAATTGGGTACCGAGGCGAATAAACTCCTTCATCACAGGCTGAAGAGAAAACAAAAGAAAAAAAGAAAAGTCAATATAGGAAGGAAAAGTTCGACAGAAGCTATGCAAGAAACAAAGGGGAGTCGACAAATGTTGAAATGTTAGGAAAATGTTATCACCAGAATTTGACCGGATCAGAGGTGGGCCGCGATTAAGATGGGCTTGAAGAATATACGCGGAAGATATACATGAATCGGCCTTGTATACAAAGTTTGGGCTAGTTTGCCCGTGTATCTGTAAATATAGTAGGATATGTGTCGGTTAGATAGAATTTGGCTCGTGCACGGTTGGCATTATTCCCACGTTAGAAAGTCTACGGACTATCAATATGTATCTAGGGTTATTGAGAAAGACAACAATCACGTTCATCACAAACCAATCTAGGCGCATCGCCAACCCCTTGTTTCGAGGGTTTCTTCCGGGTAAGCATCATGCTGCCTAGATCGCATCTTGCGATCTAGGCAGTATACGTTTATTCGTTGTTCATGCGTTGCTCGTGCTGAAGCCTTGTTGATGGCGAGCAACGTAGTTATCATAGATGTGTTAGGGTTAGCATTGTTTCATCGTGTCACATGCTTTTGTCCATGCAATCCTTAGACGTCTAGCCGCCCTTACACCTATCTTAGGTGTAAGGCGGCCTCCCTTGATCATTATTTAGTAGATCCGATCCGTTATGATTGCTCCTTGTTCTTCAAGGATTAGTTTAATATACTGCATAGTTAGGCCTTGCAAACGGGTTGAAGGATCCCGGTAGCACGTAGGGTGTAGTTTGCTAGCCCTAGATAAGATGTTCCGGGGATCAACTTCATGTTGGTTTTAGGCCTTGTCTAGGGTTGGTTTATTATCACCGTGCGTGGCTGCCGGAGCTCAATCACGCGTAGGATGTTCCGATTATGTGGTGAAAACCCTAAATCATCGTAGGTCGTTTTAGCTTTATATTGATCAAGCAGGACCACCATGTGATCGTAGACCTCATACGAATCATGGGTGGATCGGCTCCTTGAGCCGATTCACCACGACAACACGAGAGCCGATCGAGGCTCGTATTTAATGTTTACGTGTATGCCATGCAGGGAAACTAAGCGAAGCAAATCCATCACCTTCACGACCGGGTATAGGTCGAGGTGGCACGCCCTTGCACCAGCATCGGACGTGCGTGCCGAGGCTTTGCGGGCCGTCGCTCGAGGACCAGGGCCAACCGCGATGTCTAGGGAGCCTCCCGGCTCCTCTCGTGTTGCCCGTCGTTGCTCGCCGGTGGGTTTCGACCGCAACACATTCGGCACGCCCGGTGGGACGGTCTTCGACATCAAGCTGAATCGCCATCTACATCTGAGATGGCGGAAGGTACTCCGATCACGTACGAAGATGCGGCGAGGAGCTCAAGAAGAAGTATGACGAGGTCAAAGCTATCCTCGAAACCGACCTCATCGGCTCTTTCCAGAGGACCCGCTCACACGGCATTAGGAGGAAAGGGTTCTCACCTGAAGGCACGCTCGATGGAGTGGACCTGTCTACCCCTTCAGAAGAACGCACCAGGTCTCTGCGTCAGGAGATTAATTTCATGGTAGCTCATTCGCTGCACCGCCATTACGAGAGCACTGGTGAACACTTTGGAGCGTGTCGCCCTTCGGGTGATCCAGGAAATCATGAGGCATCGGTACTCTCCGTCGGGACCTGCTATAGGGACTCACCAAGGAGAGATACCACTCCGATCCCGACCACGGCCTGCCGTTCGCGTTGGCGGCACCGGAAGTGCCGAGTGCACCGGCATACGTCGTCTACAAGATCGGTGGTGACCCTAGTGATTGCCAGTTCTTGTATGAGGCGCCTAAGGAGATCCCTCACGGGTACACGTGCACAGACGTGCCAGGCTGCGATAGCTGGGCACTCACGAACCGGCTCGCAACGGCGGGGACCCGGAACAGCGGGAGGAGCTTACGGATCAGATCTTGAGAAGCGAGACGTGGCAAGCTAAGTATGCCACTCCGACGAACCTCCGAGCTCAACTCCTGCCAGGCTGGCTCAGATCGAGAGAAGCAGACGTGGCTAGCTAAGTATGCCACTCCAACAAACCTCCAAAGCTCAACTCCCGCAGCTAGCTCAGAGTTTGAGAAGCAAGCGTGGCTGGCTAAGTATGTCACTCCAGCGAATCTTCAGAGTTCGACTCCTGCAGCCAGCACCGCGGATCAGATCAGTACAATCTTGAGAGACCAGTTCGGCATGGTGCTGAAAAGGAGCGCAATCGGCTATTCCAAGCCGTACCCCAACGAGTACGATTTGATCCCACTACCACCCAAATATCGGCTCCACTGAATTCTCTAAGTTTAGTGGGTCGAGATGGCTCCCGGTTCAATCGAACATGTGAGCCGATATTTGGCGCAGGCTGGGCACGATCTCAGCATCGGATGAACTACGTGTGAGGTTGTTCGCACGGTCCCTCACGGGGATCGGCTTTCGGGTGGTACACATCGCTGCCACCGGACTCAATCCGGACTTGGAAGCGGTTGGAAGAACAGTTCCACATGCGGTATCACTCGAGAGGCTTCCGAGGCTGGCATTGCCGATCTAGCACAAGTAAGACAGAAGCGCGGAGAAACGGTGTCGAGAATACATCCGGCGCTTCGGGACCGTTAGGAACCGATGCTATTCGTCTCGTTTGACTGAAAAAGAAGCAGTCGAGTTGGCGGTGGTGGGTGTCGCATCACCGATCAAGGATATGGCTTCCCAAGCAGACTACCCTTCACTGGCGCATATGGTTCAGAAGCTGTCATTATATGAACAACGCCACCCAGAGTTGTACCGGGATAAATTCAAGCGTGCGGTAGTCCTGGTTGAGGCAGATGAAGATGAAGGCTCTGCGGGAGATCAAGAGGTAGCAGTGGCTGAATGGACTCGGGGGGGGGGCAAGCCCCGTGTCCTGCAAATGGGTTAAGCCACAAGGTCTTCCAAGAGGGTTTGACTTCGACGTGACCAAAGCTGAGCAAATTTTCGACCTCTTACTTAAGGAGAAGCGGCTAAAGGTACCCGAAGGCCACAAAATCCCCACGGCACGGGAGCTGAACAGAAAGCCATACTGCAAGTGGCATAACACGTTCACCCATACCACCAACGGCCGAGGGTGTGGCGTCGGCAGATCCAAATGGCGATAGAACAAGGGCGTCTAATCTTCGGCCGGTACACCATGAAAGTCGACACACACCCTTTCCCCGCCGTTAACATGGTGGAGTGCACTTACCCAGGAAGTGCCAGCCAGGTTTCTCGTTCAGCATCAACATGGTAGGACCTGGGCACCACTCTGGTAAGGACAGAGATGAGGGCAGCCGCTCTCATAACAAGGACAAAGAGGAAGCCGTTCCACGCGATCGGCTCCGGCACGATGGCAAGCGCTACATCACAGAGGGAGAAGTGAAGAATGTGCGATATCAGCGACCTCTCTCTGATCACCTCCTCAACAAATACGTGAGTCAATACGACAAACACCGACGATACGACGACGATGACGAAGGAGATCGTGCGGCTAGCGAGGACGCCCGGGAGACATCGTCGGCATGATCGCGACGAGGAGAGATATGAGCGCCATGCCAAGGAAAAGTCAAGAGAGCAAGACGACGTGGATAGGCACGCGGGGCTGTCCCTTCTTCATACACTGCTGGGATTCAGGAATGAGCCGATTGCCTACAATCGGCAACTGCCCAGAATGTAGACAGAAGAAGAAGGGTGCAGGAGATGTGTCAGTATTCAAATGTCTAGGGCCTCTCCCATCTCGGAACAAGCACGCTGATTCCTCTCGGGTGGAAGATCTCGAGGAGTTAGAAGACGGCGATGAAGAAGAAGAAGATAAGTACCACCGGCCAACGTGGTGCCCTGATGGACTCAGTCGTTCCCAAAAGCATAGGGTTCAGCGACTACGTGGTCTGGAGGAAGCCGAAAGGTTATACCTGCACACGTTAAGGAAGGCGCGGCCTGATCTGGCCGCGAAAATTCAGCGAACTCTGGACGAAGAAGGTCGACCACAAAAAAAAGAGTGGCGCCCCAAACAAGGAAAGCCGATGATGAGACATCGGCTGGCACAAACATGGTGTTCATCCTTCCGGCGGAGTTTTGTGCTCCGAGGATTAGGCGAAGCACACTGTGGCACAACTTGATTGCGGCCACGGCCGAGTTATCTTTGAGAAGCCACGAAAGGAGCTACGAGACACCTGAAGGCCCTGTACTTACGAGGTTATATCAATGGGCAGCACTGTCAACAAGATGCTTGGTGGACACCGGAGCGGCGATCAACATTATGCCATACTCCATGCTACGTCGGTTGGGACGCTCTATCTCGGATCTGATCAAGACCAACGTTACAACTGAGCGATTTCAACGACCAAGCATACGAAGCACAAGGTGTTACGAACGTGGATCGACCGTAGGAAGAAAAACCATCCCTACGACGTTCTTTATTGTCGATAGCAAGAGCACCTATGTTGTCCTGCTAGGGAGAGATTGGATCCACGCCAAGCTGTTGCATTCCATCCACGATGCACCAATGTTTAATACGGTGGGATGGAGATGAAGTAGAGGTCGTCCACGCGGATGACTCAGCCGAGATTTCAACGGCTGGCATGAACGTTGGGAGACGGCGAGGCCAAGAGCCACTCTCAGGCATCACTTTGGACGACTGCGAGCGCATCGACGTGACAAAAAACGGGGTGAGGCTGGTCTTATCCACCGGCCTGACCGTGTAACAAGAGCAAAATCTATGGACGTACGTGGCAAGGCCGATCCTTGTGATCGGCCCCAAAAAATAAAAAGGGATAATCTTGTCTCAAGCATGTCACGTAATTATAGTAAAGCAAGACCAAGATGTAAACCTTCATTGAGCAACACAATGGGGGCCGATTCCAGCAATCGGCCCATATTATCCTTACCATACGTTTTCCATGTAGTCAGTGTCGATCTCACAGGTGACGGAAAGCTAGGGTATGGGTTTACATCGGCTGATGAGCTAGAAGAAGTCAACATTGGTCCTGACGGAGCCGATGTTCAAGTACAGTGCCTTGGCTAACTACGAGCCGATATCGCGGTACGCAGCAGATTCGGCTCGGGGGGCACCTAATCAGATGAACATGTGCAGTGAAATATTGGGAAAATCGGCCAGTAAAAAAAAGAATGTACATGCAAGTCACAGCCGATGCACAGACATCGACTTCAGAATGTAAAAAGCCGATGCACAGCCATCGACTCTAGACAAGTTCAGCAAAACATTTATCGGTTTACACGAGAGAGGCTCTCGCGAAGAAACGCGTTGAGGGCGTGAAGAGGCGTCGGCACGGATACGATCCACCTCGGCGATCTCATCCTCGTCGTCCTCGTCTTTGCCCGTCACCGGTGGCGAGCTGCTCGGGGCACGCAATTTCGACCGAGATCGGTCTTCGGATCGGGCTGTGAGGCCTTTTTCTTCCTCTTGAGAGCGGGCAATGAGGGTTTCCTTGTCTTGGATAAGCTGCTTGGTCACCCTGACCCTCTCTTCAAGGTTCTCTAGTTCCTTACGCAGGGTCTCGAGTTCGGCACTATTGGCAGAAGTGTCAGTTTTGGCGTCTAAAGCAGCCTTTTTCTCGTTGAGCCGTTGACACTTGTACGCAATATCGGCTCTCAACGGAAGCTGGGCGTGACGAAGGATAATTCTTTGACGAGCCGACTGCACCCACGACCGAAGACCGACGAGTCACGGCTGGCCAAAGCTTAACCTGCGGTGTCACCGGGAGATGGGGCTGGATGTCTTCGAGGGATGCCCTTGGCGCCTCGGGGTTTTCAACCGGGGTCTCAGGCGGGGAGGAGAGCAAAGCCTTGAGACGGCTGGAGTGGACCATGGACCGTGCTAGGACTTGGCTCTTCACACCTTGGAAGTAGGCTGGTTCGATGGATTCGGGATCGAACGTCGGCAAGCTTGAAAGATCACAGCTACGACGGACGAACAAGAGCGGTATTAGTATACAACAAAGAAAAGGGTAGAGCCAAGGGAGTGGAGTGTACCTCTCCCAAAGTAGGAGGAGCGACCGATGTTGTGATAATCGGCTTTTCCGTGGACTTGGCTAGGTTAGCCCCTTGGTCGGCCACACTCGTCGAGGTGGCTAGGTCTAGCGTGGTGGATGGCATCGGTGCCTCTTCAGCGTCCCCGCTAGAGGTCTCATTGAGTCCGCAAAAGAAATGGTGAGCCGATCCAAGTAGCAATGGGACGGCATGAAATATGAGCGGTGAAGTAATTACATTTGAAACCTCCTGGCTTGAGAAACTCGTGGGTCTTTGCGAGCCCTTTTGACGCATCGACGCTTCACGCGTGACCCTGTTTTGATCGGAGCTTGAGGAGCAACAGGCTCGGGGGTCGACCTTTTCCTAGAAGCCGACGTTGGCGAGTCCGTCTGACTCTGTGTGGTTGATCTCCCGGAGTTGCCCGGGTTCGAGTCCCTTTGACTGGACTGTGCCTCCCCGCTGGAGTTCTCTTTGATGGAAGTACGGCAAAAAGAAGTACAAGCATGTTGCAAAAGGCGGGAGGACGAGATAAATTTAGTCAAGGCACGAGTCGGCTTACATGCAAGCTTTCTTGGACGGGAGCTTTGCGCTTCGGGGTCTTTCGGCAGCTACTTTCCTCATCTGCCTTCCTCGCACTGGATTGAGGCTCGGGGGGCAAGCGGCCCCGAGGATGCTTTACTCTTGGGAGCCGATTTCGGTGAAATCGGCTGGCTACTGCATTATGACCTTCTTCAAGGGTGGCGAGCTGCGACGGAAGAGAACCACGGAGGCTGGTGGAAGGAATTTGAAGGGGGAGCCATCGGCTTGCGTGGGCTCACGGGCCATCTTGTTCTTGCCAAGAGATAGAGCCAGAGTTACGGAGACAATCACCATGAGCCATTGCAAGAAATTTATATGTAATGGTACCTGGTGTGCGGGAACGTCATATTCGGCATCAAGTTGCTTCAGCAACGGTCCTAGAAACTCTTACGAAGGCGTGGGTCTTCCACATGGACCACCAAGTCTCGAAACCATCGGTAGTGATGGTGAAACGAGAGGTTGTGAGGAATTGGAATGGCCGGAGCGTCAAGAAAGGTATAGCACCTTTGGCCGGTAAGGATGTCGAGGCGGTTCAGCTGCGCTGGCGTCGGGTGGTGGAGAAAAGAAGTGTGGGGGCACTTGCCAGAGACCAAGCTGCCGGGCTACTACCACCGATTGGTAAGACTCATAACCGAGGCTTGATGATCTGTTTGAGGTACTCATGCCAAGCGGGAGAAAGCAAGGACGGATCATGATAGAGTACAAGTGCCGGGTGCTAGCGTCATCGGCAAAGCTGTCTAGCCGGAAGGAGGCCCGGATTCTCAAAGTTCTCCGATTCGGTATAAGGAAAGAACGAGGGGTTGTCCAAGCCTTGGAAGAAAATCTTGAACCACTCTGCTTGCTTCCTTAGGGATCAGCCTGCTGCTGAGGACGCTATACGGAGCTTAGCCATAGCTAGTGCATCGGATCTCCTTCCCATTAGCATGCGGGAAGGTGCGGGTGGCCAAAGGTGGGAAGTTTCGGATCTGGTTCGAAAGTACAGGCTGAGCCCATAGCTGAATAAACCACCGGGGGCCTCTGTTTTAAGCTGTCTTTTGGGAGGAACGAGTTTGACGGACATCGGTTGAAGAGATCGATAGACCTCTCCAAGAGCAGTTTGCCAAGGCCAAGTTGAGTGCCTTTGGCGAGTTCATAGGCAGAGGTAAAGGTAATTCTTGGTTGGGGCGAGTGAAGGACCACGAGAATATGAAGTGCTCCCGACGGAAGTTCAAGAAGGCCGTGTGCTCTTTCTCTATCACGGGGGCCTTTGGTTTTCATATAACGCTTGAGGTAGGCGCCCCGGCTTGTACACTGCTGTTTTAGAGGGAAAGGGTGAAAGGGACCTTTGGCAATTTAAAGGCGAGAGGGGCTTGAGGATGCAATGTCCGGAGCTGTGATCATGGCCACGTCCGGCGAGTTGGTGTCATGGGGCCATGGCGGAGCATGAAGCAATTCGGTGCATCGGACCAAAAGTAGCCGATGGTTTTCAGAATGTTCTCATTCTTTTCAAGAGGAGACAATGATAATGACAAAGCATCGGCTATCCCTATCGTTTCCCGAGGTGGCATAATGGGTTTTAGACACTCTCTTGTACCATGCCACCCAACCTTCGGGAGGATTAGGCCGAGGCTCGCGGGCGGTCGGCCCGGAAGTCGAGATCTAAGTTCTGGTTCACGAAGGGGATTCTATTGGCCTCGCATGAGATTAAGTGAGCGGGACTCTCGGAGGAACGGGGGCCAAGACACATAGAATTTGGGAGAGAAGGATGCGGCGGCGAGATGTACGAAACCTAAAATTAATAACGGAATAGGACATTAATTCGGGTGTTTGCTGCATTTAATCCTAACATTGATTCGAATGGCGAAGAGGCGGTTAAGGATTGCCTGCGGACCGGAGACCATGGCGTTGGCGTTGGATGATTCCGCCATTTGATGCGGCTGTGGAGTTGGGACGGCGCGGTTGAGATACGAGGTTCGTGGAGCTTCTTGGGCGGCGATTTGGGGATCTGAGTTTGCTTTCTCGAGATGGAGGTCGCGAGTTACCGTTTGGATGGGCAATTAGGTTGGCCTTACTCGTGTTTTATGGTAGAGGCCGATGCGATGCCATCGGCTCTTTTGGGATTGTTTGACTTTGACTATCGGCAAAATTAACTGGAAGCACTCCTTCATTAATAAGAGGGGTTTTTACAATGAAGAGCCGATTGCTCAAGAAAGGAAGAACAAAGAAGAGCCGGTGCTCGAGGAGCTACTAATCCTACACTACTAATCCTCGCTGGCCTCGTCGTCGGCATCGTAGGCTGCCGTCGGCCGCCCTTCGGAGAGTTCCTCGTCGGCTAGCGCCCCTGACCCTCGGCCGGAGCCTCTTCCTCCTCGTCATCATCATCGTCCTCGCTGTCCGCCCAAGCGCGGAAGCGCTTCGCGGCGAGCCCAGCGGAGGAGGAGGAGTCATCCTCCTCCTCTTCCTCCTTTCCTCCTCTTCTTCTTCTTCCTCCTCCTCGTCGGAGGAGGTGGAGTTCGCCAGGGTGGAGGTCGTCCTCGCTCTCGCTCTCCGGCTCCCCTTCGATGAGGGAGCGGAGGTCGTCCTCCCCATCGGTCAGGGGTAAGTCACCATCTGACCCGACGAGGGCCTCGGGTGGGCCATCTAGCACGTAATCAAAGTCCCACTCTTGCTCGCTCGAGGAAGAAGATTGGAAAGAGAGGCCTGATGAGACGGAGGAAGAGGAAGACATTGCTACAGGGAAAGAGGGTTTTTTGGTGCCGATGGTTGGAATAGAACAAGGGGATGAAGAGGCGAGCCGTTCGGCACAGTTAAATAAGGGGGGATAGTGGAGATTTAATGCCACTACGGTTTCCGAGGAAGTGGTGTTAAAGCTATCAAATCTTGCAGAGAAGTTCTGAAGGCAAGGCATCATGATGAATGATACTGCGACGGTTCTGCTCTGCCACGACATGACCCGACGAAGAAAAAGTAGAGTGATTTTGGAATTACCATTTCCAAAACCAGGGGGGCATGTGTTATCACCAGAATTTGACCGGATCAGAGGTGGGCCGCGATTAAGATGGGCTTGAAGAATATACGCGGAAGATATACATGAATCGGCCTTGTATACAAAGTTTGGGCTAGTTTGCCCGTGTATCTGTAAATATAGTAGGATACGTGTCGGTTAGATAGAATTTGGCTCGTGCACGGTTGGGATTATTCCCACGTTAGAAAGTCTACGGACTATAAATATGTATCTAGGGTTATTGAGAAAGACAACAATCACGTTCATCACAAACCAATCTAGGCGCATCGCCAACCCCTTGTTTCGAGGGTTTCTTCCGGGTAAGCATCATGCTGCCTAGATCGCATCTTGCGATCTAGGCGATATACGTTTGTCGTTATTCATGCGTTGCTCGTGCTTTGAAGCCTTGTTGATGGCGAACAACGTAGTTATCATAGATGTGTTAGGGTTAGCATTGTTTCATCGTGTCACATGCTTTTGTCCATGCAATCCTTAGACGTCTAGTCGCCCTTACACCTATCTTAGGTGTAAGAGCGACTTTACTTGATCATTATTTAGTAGATCCGATCCGTTATGATTGCTCCTTGTTCTTCAAGGATTAGTTTAATATCTGCATAGTTAGGCCTTGCAAACGGGTTGAAGGATCCGGTAGCACGTAGGGTGTAGTTTGCTAGCCCTAGATAAGATGTTCCGGGGATCAACTTCATGTTGGTTTTTAGGCCTTGTCTAGGGTTGGTTTATTATCACCGTGCGTGAGCTGCCGGGCTCAATCACGCGTAGGATGTTCCGATTATGTGGTGAAAACCCTAAATCGTCGTAGGTCGTTTTAGCTTTATATTGATCAAGCGGGACCACCATGTGATCGTAGACCTCATACGAATCATGGGTGGATCGGCTCCTTGAGCCGATTCACGGGACAACTGAGAGCCGATCGAGGCTCGTATTTAATGTTTACGTGTATGCCATGCGGGAAACTAGCGAAGCAAATCCATCCCCTTCTACGACCAGGTATAGGTCGGGTGGCACGCCCTGCACCGGCATCGGACGTGCGTGCCGAGGCTTTGCGGGCCGTCGCTCGAGGGACCAGGGCCAGCCGCAGTTCTGGGAGCCTCCCGGTTCTACTGTGTTGCCCGTCGTTCCTCGCCGGTGGGTTTCTGACCGCAACAGAAAAGAACAGAGAAAAACTTACATCATCCAATGAAGGAGTTGTGGAACTACTAGCCAGCATGAGAGGTTCCTTGGCTGGCTCTACCCTAGCTCTCTTTGGTGAAGAGGCTCGGGGGCTTGCAACGGGAGTTCGATGCTCTATTTCTTGTTGAGGAGGCGAAGTTTCATCCCCATCAAGATGAGCTTCCGAAATAACTAAAGTACGAGACGTACTCGTTCGAGCAGTCGCGTCGATAGGTTGAATTTCATCGTCATCATCACTACAAAAAGGCAACAAGACAGTAAGAAAATATAGTCGACACAATCAATGGCAAACAACAAACAGCGACAGGAACTTACGAACTGATAAGAGCATCGGTGTAAGGGTCGAAAGTTGTCCTTTTTTCAGTAGGAGCAACTTCTTCGGCAGGAGGTGTGCCGGTCTTGGAAGGGTCGGAGTCGAAAATTTCCTCCCTTTTTCTTTTGTTTTTGGGAGAAACAGCTGGGGGAGGAGACTGTGCCGATCCGGTAGCCTCGGACTCAACTTCCTTTTCAGAGGATACCGCAGATTTTTGAGAACCCGCGGCTTCACTCTCAGGGCGAGAAGTACCCTGGTTGTTGTCGGTGACAACGGCCCATTCTTCGACCTCTCCACCTTCAAGAAAGGGAGGAAGAGAAACAATATCTGGATGGTTCTACAAAAAGAAGAATGTCGACAAAAAAAGTTATGCAAAGGATGTCAACAAAAATATGCACTCGAGAAAAATAGTTCATACAAAAATTACCTCAGGAAGCGCGTTGGTGGCGCTATACGGCTTTACACGACAAGACGAGGGGACATGATCTTTCTTGTTGAGGGAGGAGATTTTTCGGACAAGTATTTCTAAATCCTTGACCGACAAATCCACCGACAAGCGATCCACATCTTTGTCGCCAGCATACTTCCAGAGGGGACTTTTGTGAGCTTGCACAGGCTGCACTCTAATCCTAAGGAAAGACGCCGTGATTTGGATACCCGACATTTCTTGTCCTCGGGTATTTTGGAGTTGGTGGATGCGTGTCATCAAAGCTTCTGTCGCTGCTTTTTCTTCGTCGGTAGCCTCTGCATCCCAGAAACGACGGCGACAGATTTTCTCGGTGCCATCAAAAGGAGGGATGTTGTCTTCAACAGAGCCAGGATTCTCCTCATGAATGTACAACCACTTTTTGCGCCACCCTTGTACTGAGTCAGGGAATTTGACGTCAAAGTACTCGATGTCAGGGCGGACGCAGATGACAACGCCGCCAATGTTGTAGGAAACATTGGGAGAGCCATTACGGCGATAGAGGAAAATGTGTTTACATAGAGCCCAGTTAGGCTGGACTCCAAGGAAAGCTTCGCAAAGCGTAATGAAGATTGAGATATGGAGGCTGGAGTTGGGAGTAAGATGATGCAGTTGCAGTCCGTACATAAAAAAGCAACCCCCGTAAGAAATTGTGAATGGGGGCGGAAAGACCACGGATGAGGTGGTCGACAAAGCTGACCCGATACTCCATTGGAGGGGTTGGGTAGCTTTCTTCGGCAGGGGAAGCGAAGCGCGCCTTCCTTCTTGCTGATCCCCAGTTTCTTCAGTAGGTTGATGTCCTGAGGGGAGATTTTGGATCTCTCCCACTCCATATTCCCCAGATCTTTGGTCGCCATCTTGTACTCGGGCGTGTTGTGCCTGGTGAGTTTGCGCGGAGGCATCAACAATGTCGCCGGAGCAAAGTGCGAAGTGTAGTTGAGCTCAGGAACTGTGGGGCGCGAGGGAGAATTTTGGCAGAGGAGAGCAGAGGAGCGGCGCGAGCGAAAGTATCTAAGGAGGAAGACGATGACCTTAAATAGAGGTGCGGTGAATCGATGCGCCATTGGATGAAGAAAATGTGGGATAGATGGTTGACACGTGGACAAGGGGTAAAATCGTAAATTCACTTAGAAGGGAACGAACGGGCGCTACAGTGCGTGCGCCAGGAAAAGCGGAGGACGTGTGTCCCCCACTTGCACGACGTGTCAATATGATGCATAATTTGGGCCCGCAAGATAGTGAGAGAGAACTTCTCGCGTTTTCCAGGAACAGCGGTCGTGGCTATCGTCAGCAGTGATGTCACCTTAACAAGAGAAAATTTCGACTCAACATCTTCATAAAAAAGGCGACAGAAGAAGATTATGGATTATTTTGAGAGCCTTTGATCAAATACAAGTTTTTGACCAAAGGCTCGGGGGCTACTTTGGAAAAAAGAAAAATTCGAGTATGACAAAATAGAAATGGCGAGAGCCTATGACCAAACGCAAGCATTGGTCCATAGCCTCGGGGGCTACTCCCATCGGGAGCGCTGTTCGCGCACCCGATAGATATAAAAATTCGAGGAAAGATGACAATATAGCGACATGAGGCATTAAAGTGTTGAGCCTACAACCAAGCACTAGTCCTTGGGCTGTAGCCTCGGGAGCTACTCCCATCGGGAGCGCTGTTCGCGTGCCCGATGAAATTATAAAAAAAAAAGAGAGAGGAAAAAGAAAGAAAGAAAGAAGTGAGTATATTTCGAGTTATACAAATAACTCTACATATACTCCCATCGGAAGGCAAAATAAGTCATCAGTTGACTCAATAAAATGTGCTATTCCGGCAGCCGAAAGAGCACTCGACAATATATTCTCGGAGCGCCAAAGTAGCGAATAATCTCCGAATGCCGCAAAACTTTGCGAAGGTAAGACCCGGATCCGTTACGAGCGGCGTGGCACCGTCTCGGCGTCGGTTTGCTACTTTTTCCGTATCCAACGGATACGAAAGAAAAATCCTAACGGACGCGTTAGGTACCGGTAAAATATAGCTGGGACTCGACAGAATGGTAAGACCTTAAGCGGCACTGTCGAAGTTTACACCGGTATCCAGGGATCATGTCCAGGGATGTGATCTTGAAGTAGGTTTTTGCGGATTGCCACTAGAGCAGTTAACTAGTACCTGATCCCTCAGATGAACTAGCCCCAACTACCATTATCCCTGTGCAATATATAATTTCATATTCAAAGATATGTGATAAAGTTCAGAGCTATTGAACAAATATAAAGTTGGAGATCCCTGACTCTGCGATTCAAGCAAAATCTCGGGGGCTACTGACATAGGCATCCCCAATGGGCCTGCCGAAGAAGGTACCCGGGGTTTATTAAAGTCCCACGACCCGAAGGATAAGAAGATTCGGAAGCCCAAGATACTATTAAGGAAAGCTAGAGTTGTAATAGGAAGCATTATTTGTAATCTTGCGGGACGAATTAGAAACCCTCCCGGACTACTGTAAACTTGTGTATCACGAATCCCTCGGCTCCGCCTCCTATATAAGGGGAGTCGAGGGACAAAAGGATCGAATCATTGTTTCACAAACCCTAGTTTTTACATCGTCGAGTACTTTTCGGCTGAAACCTTCGAGATCTACTTGCCCTCTACATCCAACGAAACCCTAGTCTACAACTCGTAGGCATTGACAAGTTAATACCTTGTCAGCCACTGTCAAGGCCCAGGAGGACCAGCTGAGAGAGATGGAGGAAGACGACGGAGGTATCGACCTTCAGGGAGGAGGAGCCTTCCTGAGCAACGACGACGACTTCGAGGAGGACGAGTTCACCGAGGAGGAGGACTACGAGTTCCTGGAGGCAGGACCCGACGACTTCGTCCCGATCGATGTGAACGATGAGGAGTAGTTGCACTTGATCACTTATGTAGGTGTGAGTTGTATCCCGTCCCGTGTATCGTAGCATGATGAATGGTTCTTAAAACCATGGGAAGTGTTAAGTGTTAGTTTGTAAGGTGTGATGTTGAATGAATGAATGTTTGTGTTTGTCATCAAAGGTTTTCAAGTTTTCAAGCTTTGAACTTACTCAAAATAAACCATAGAAATTTCCCTCTTATCTCATAATCTTCTCTATGTTCAGATGGCCCCTCCCAATCGGAACAACAACGATGCCATGATGCAACTGCTGCAAACCCTATTGGCCGACAGGGAGACTGAGAGAGCTGAACGCCAAGCCAACATCGCAGCACTGCAAAACCTCGCCAACCAAGGCCATGGGAATCATGACCACCCCGGATCCAAGCTCAAGAACTTCCAGAACACCAATCCTCCGGTGTTTAGCAAGACGGAAGAACCACTCGACGCCGACGACTGGCTTCAAACTATGGAGAACCACTTGGAAGTAGCTGGAGTGGAAGCCAACAAGATGGTCCTGTTTGCAACCCATTATCTCGCTGGACCAGCCCGAGCCTGGTGGACTAGCACCCGTGCCATGAACGGAGGTCAATTCATGACTTGGGCAGATTTCAAGCTCAAGTTTAGCAAGTACCATGTGCCCCGGGTCTTATCAAGAAGATGAGGGATGAGTTCCGTGAGCTCGAAGCAAGGTCGCATGACGGTGGTAGAATACCGCGACGGGTTCCTTACCTTGTCAAGGTACGCCCCGGCGAGACCGACACCACTGAGAAAAGGCAGGAGAGATTCCTGAACGGACTGCATGATGAGATGCAGACTGTCATCGTCAACATCCCCTTCGCCGACCTTGAAGCCCTTGTTGATTCCGCCATCCAGATGGAAGGCAAGCTGAACCAAGCCAATGAGAACCACAAACGCCGCATGATGCATCAGAGTGGGCCTAGCAACGCCCCGAAGTATCGCCCCAGCTCAAGCGGAGGTACCACTCCTAGAAACAACAACAAGTCTCAGATGCAGAACTCGCGCCCCGGTTATCAGAACCGGAGTGGAGGGAACTCCAGGCCAGGAGGCCACAACAACAACAACAACAACAACAACAACAACAACAACAACAACAACAACAACACCGCCCCCAGAACCGGAAGCAACGCCATCCCCGTTGCGACCAAGGACAATGCCACCATCACTTGTTATGAGTGTGGTGTAGTGGGGCACTACTCCAACGAGTGTCCCAAGAGGCCCGCCAAGCTCGCGGGCAACACTGCTGCACCTGCTCAGCAACAACGCCGTGTCTCCACCGGCAAGAAGTTCTCCCCCAACAACCCCAATAACCGCAATGGCCGTCTCTACCACATGAACGCCGAAGAAGCCCGGGAAGCACCGGATGTTGTCTTGGGTATGTTTCTGTCAACCACATCCACTGCCAGTGTTGTTTGATTCAGGAGCATCTCATTCTTTTGTCACCGAAGACTTTGCATCAACAAGTAAAATTCAACCCATCAGTTTAAAGCATGTTATGATAGTTCAAATTCCCGGATCAACCACCAAAGCCAGAAAATTTTGCAAAAATGTACCCATCAGAATCCATGAAGTAGATTTTTATGCCAACCTGATCATTCTGGGAACCAAAGGTTTGGAGGTCGTACTAGGAATGTACTGGATGTCAAAACACCATGGACTGATTGACTGCGCCAAGAAAGCCATCACCATGACTAGCAGCACCGGTATCCTAGTAGAGCATGTCTCTGAAAGACTACCCAGAAAATTCACCTGCAACCAAAGTGTAGCCAAGCCAACTCTGGATCAAATCAGGGTCGTTTGTCGATACCATGATGTGTTTCCGGATGATCTACCCGGTATGCCCCCGGATCGGGATATCGAGTTCATCATCGAGTTAATCCCCGGAGCTGGACCTATAGCGCGAAGAGCCTATAGCATGAACCCAACGAGCTTGTGGAGCTGAAGAAGCGAGATAGATGATATGTTAGCCAAAGGTCTGATTCGACCTAGTGCATCCCCCTGGAGATCACCTGTTTTGTTTGTGGACAAGAAGGATGGTGCCACTCGTTTATGTACGGACTACCGTAAGCTTAACGATGTCACCGTCAAAAACAAATACCCCCTACCCAAGATAGAAGACTTGTTTGATCAGTTAACCATAGCCAAAGTTTTCTCCAAGATAGACCTGAGAACTGGTTATCATCAGCTGAAAATTTGCGCCACCGACATTCCAAAGACTGCCTTTACCACCAGATATGGGTTGTATGAGTACAACGTCATGTCGTTTGGATTAACCAATGCCCCAGCTTATTTCATGAACCTCATGAATAAGATTTTCATGAACTTTTTGCACAAGTTTGTCGTTGTCTTCATCGATGACATTCTTATCTACTCCAAGTCCGAAGAGTAACATGAACAGCATTTGGAGACTGTCCTAGAAACCCTTAGACACCACCAGTTGTATGCCAAGTTCAGCAAATGTGAGTTTCGGCTGAAGGAAGTAGGATTCCTGGGACACATCTTGTGCTACGGGAGGAATTGCCGTAGATCCCGCCAAGATCAAAGCGTTATGGAATGGCAAGCCCCAACCACCCAAACCGAGGTCCGCGCTTTTCTTGGATTAGCCGGATATTACCGCAGATTTGTAGAAGGCTTTTCGAGCATCTCTCGACCAATGACACAACTGCTAAAGAAGGACAAGAAGTTTGAATGGACAGACAAATGTGAAGAGAGCTTTCAACAGCTCAAGAGTAGACTGACCTCAGCCCCAATCCTGATCATGCCGGACATCACCAAGCCCTTTGACGTATATTGCGACGCCTCCAAGATTGGTCTTGGATGTGTGCTTATGCAAGAAGGCAAAGTCATATCCTACCTTTCAAGACAGCTGAAGCAACATGAGCAGAATTATCCATCCCACGACTTGGAGCTTGCAGCCGTTGTCCTAGCCTTGATGGTTTGGCGTCATTACCTCATGGGTAATTGATGCGAGATCTACTCCGACCACAAGAGCCTGAAATATATCTTCACCCAGAAGGAGCTGAACATGAGGCAACGCCGATGGATAGAATTGATCAAGGATTACGACCTGGAGATTCACTACCACCCCGGCAAGGACAATGTGGTAGCGGATGCTTTGAGTCGGCTAGCGCGTGTCGATTGAACTCCATGATCGCAATCGAGCAACCCGACCTGTTTCAAGAGTTTGAACAGTTTAGACTTGAACTTGTTAGTGAAGGATTCCTAGCCGGCATAGAACTTCAACCCACCTTGATCAGCCGGATCAAGGAAGCCCCGAAAGAAACGCTAGCATCGACGGAATCAAGAAACGAGATAGGCTGCGGGGAAGGCACCGGGATTCACCGTAGATGAAGCCGGAGTTCTTTGGTACAAAGGACGCCTATGTGTGCCGACAGATTACGAGGCCGAAGCAAGTCATCCTGAAGGAAGCCCATGACACCTTATACTCAATCCACCCCGGAGGTACCAAGATGTATCAAGATCTGAAGGAGCAATGAAGACAGAAATCGGCAGCTACATCGCCAAGTGTGATATCTGTCAGAGAGTCAAGGCGGAACATCAGCGGCCCGTAGGATTGTTGCAGCCACTACAGATTCCAGAATGGAAGTGGGACTCAGTAGGAATGGACTTTATCACAGGTTTGCCCAAATCAAGCAAAGTAAATGATTCGATATGGGTAGTTGTCGATAGACTGACCAAGGTAGCTCATTTCATCGCCGTCAAGACCACATACCAAGGCCCAAAGTTAGTTGAACTGTACATCTCCAGAATAGTCGCCCTGCACGGAACCCCGGAGTCGATAGTGTCAGATAGAGGATCACAATTCACCTCAACATTACGGCAGAAAGTGCACGAAGGACTAGGAACCGATCTGAATTTCAGCACCGCCTATCACCCGGCCGACCGATGGACGGACGGAAAGAGTCAACCGAATGCTTGGAGGACATCTTGAGAGCATGTGCGTTGGTACGGATCCAAGTGGGAAGGCTGCTTACCTTACGCAGAATTCTCTTACAACAACGGCTACCAAGCTAGCTTACGGATGGCCCCCTTTGAAGCCTTGTACGGAAGGAAATGCCGTACCCCACACGAATTGGTCGGAAGTCGGAGAAATCCAAGTTTTTGGACCAGATGTTCTTCGTGAAGCCGAAGAGAAGTACACAAGATCCGCGAGTACCTCAAGACGGCGCAATCAAGACAGAAGAGCTACGCCGACAAGAGACGCCGAGAGATGACCTTCGAGATCGGAGACTTCGTCTATCTCAAGGTATCCCCCTTGAAAGGAATGCAGAGATTTCAGCTGAAAGGAAAGTTTGCACCCCGATATGTCGGACCCTTCAAAGTTCTGAGTCGCCGAGGAGAAGTATCTTATCAACTGGAGCTATGATGGCGTGTAACTCACACGTTCGTTGGGAACCCCAAGAGGAAGGTATGATGCGCACAGCAGCAAGTTTTCCCTCAGAAAGAAACCAAGGTTTATCGAACCAGGAGGAGCCAAGAAGCACGTTGAAGGTTGATGGCGGCGGGATGTAGTGCGGTGCAACACCGGGGATTCGGCGCCAACGTGGAACTGCACAACACAATCCAAAGTACTTTGCCCCAACGAAGCGGTGAGGTTGTCAATCTCACCGGCTTGCTGTAACAAAGGATTAATCGTATTGTGTGGAAGATGATTGTTTGCGGGAAAACGGTAGAAACAAGTATTGCGGTAGATTTGTATTTCGATGTTAAAGAATGGACCGGGGTCCACAGTTCACTAAAGTGTCTCTCCCATAAGATAAAAGCATGTTGGGTGAACAAATTACGGTCGGGTAATTGACAAATAGAAGAGCATAACAATGCACATACATGTCATGATAAGTATAGTGAGATTTAATTGGGCATTACGACAAAGTACATAGAACCGCCATCCAGCTGCATCTATGCCTAAAAAGTCCACCTTAGGGTTATCATCGAACCCCTTCCGGTATTAAGTTGCAAAGCAACGAGACAATTGCATTAAGTATGGTGCGTAATGTAATCAATAACTACATCCTCGGACATAGCATCAATGTTTTATCCCTAGTGGCAACGGCACAACACAACCTTAGAACTTTCATCCTTGTCCCGGTGTCAATGCAGGCATGAACCCACTATCGAGCATAAATACTCCCTCTTGGAGTTAAGAGCAAAAACTTGGCCAGAGCCTCTACTAATAACGGAGAGCATGCAAGATCATAAACAACACATATGTAATAACTTGATAATTACCATAACATGGTATTCTCTATCCATCGGATCCCGACAAACACAACATAGAGTATTACAGATAGATGATCTTGATCATGTTAGGCAGCTCACAAGATCCAACAATGAAGCACAATGAGGAGAAGACAACCATCTAGCTACTGCTATGGACCCATAGTCCGGGGGTGAACTACTCACTCATCACTCCGGAGCGACCATGGCGGTGTAGAGTCCTCCGGGAGATGAATCCCCTCTCCGGCGAGGTGCGGAGGAGATCTCCGAGATCCCCGAGATGGGATTGGCGGCGGCGGCGTCTGCGGAAGGTTTTCCGTATCGTGGTTCTTCGCCTCGGGGGTTTCGCGACGGAGGCTTTAAGTAGGCGGAAGGGCAACGTGGGGGGGGCCACGGGGGCCCACACTACAGGTCGGCGCGGCCAAGACACGGGCCGCGCCGCCCTATAGTGGCGGCCCCTCGTGGCCCCACTTCGACTCCTCTTCGGTCTTACGGAAGCTTCGTGGCAAAATAGGACCACTGGGTCTTGATTTCGTCCAATTCGAGAATATTTCGTTACTAGGATTTACGAAACCAAAAACAGAACACGACAGCGGCTCTTCGGCATCTTGTTAATAGGTTAGTTCCGAGAAAATGCACGAATATGACATAAAGTGTGCATAAAACATGTAGATATCATCAATAATGTGGCATGGAACATAAGAAATTATCGATACGTTGGAGACGTATCGGCATCCCTAAGCTTAGATTACGCTCGTCTGAGCGAGGTAAAACGATAACAAAGATAATTTACGAAGTGACATGCCATCATAACCTTGATCATACTATTTGTAAACATATGTAATGAATGCAGCGATCAAAACAATGGTAATGACATGAGTAAACAAGTGAATCATAAAGCAAAGACTTTTCATGAATAGTACTTCAAGACAAGCATCAATAAGTCTTGCATAAGAGTTAACTCATAAAGCAATAAACCAAAGTAAAGGTATTGAAGCAACACAAAGGAAGATTAAGTTTCAGCGGTTGCTTTCAACTTGTAACATGTATATCTCATGGATAATTGTCAACATAGAGTAATATAACAAGTGCAATATGCAAGTATGTAGGAATCAATGCACGGTTCACACAAGTGTTTGCTTCTTGAGGTGGAGAGAGATAGGTTAGCGACTCAACATAAAAGTAAAAAGAATGGTCCTTCAAAGAGGAAAGCATCGATTGCTATATTTGTGCTAGAGCTTTTATTTTGAAAACATGAAACAATTTTGTCAACGGTAGTAATAAAGCATATGAGTTATGTAAATTATATCTTACAAGTTGCAAGCCTCATGCATAGTATACTAATAGTGCCCGCACCTTGTCCTAATTAGCTTGGACTACCGGATCATCGCAATACACATGTTTTAACCAAGTGTCACAATGGGGTACCTCCATGCCACTTTGTACAAAGGTCTAAGGAGAAAGCTCGCATTTTGGATTTCTCGCTTTTGATTATTATCAACTTAGACATCCATCACGGGACAACATGGACAACAGATAATGGACTCCTCTTTAATGCATAAGCATGTGGCAACAATTATTATTCTCATATGAGATTGAGGATATATGTCCAAAGCTGAAACTTCCACCATGATTCATGGCTTTAGTTAGCGGCCCAATGTTCTTCTCTAACAATATGTATGCTCCAACCATTAAGGTGGTAGATCTCTCTTACTTCGGACAAGATGGACATGCATAGCAACTCACATGATATTCAACAAAGAATAGTTGATGGCGTCCCCGAAAGCATGGTTATCGCACAACAAGCAACTTAATAAGAGATAAAGTGCATAAGTACATATTCAATACCACAATAGTTTTTAAGCTATTTGTCCCATGAGCTATATATTGCAAAGGTGAATGATGGAATTTTAAAGGTAGCACTCAAGCAATTTACTTTGGAATGGCGGAGAAATACCATGTAGTAGGTAGGTATGGTGGACACAAATGGCATAGTGGTTGGCTCAAGGATTTTGGATGCATGAGAAGTATTCCCTCTCGATACAAGGTTTAGGCTAGCAAGGTTATTTGAAACAAACACAAGGATGAACGGTGCAGCAAAACTCACATAAAAGACATATTGTAAACATTATAAGACTCTATACCGTCTTCCTTGTTGTTCAAAACTCAATACTAGATATTATCTAGACTCTAGAGAAACCAAATATGCAAACCAAATTAGCAAGCTCTAAGTGTTTCTTCATTAATGGGTGCAAAGTATATGATACAAGAGCTTAAACATGAGCACAACAATTGCCAAGTATCAAATTATCCAAGACATTTTTAGAGTTACTACATGTAGTATTTTCCAATTCCAACCATATAACAATTTAACGAAGAAAAAAACTTCGCCATGAATACTATGAGTAGAGCCTAAGGACATACTTGTCCATATGCTACAGCGGAGCGTGTCTCTCTCCCACAAAGTGAATGCTAGGATCCATTTTATTCAAACAAAACAAAAACAAAAACAAACCGACGCTCCAAGCAAAGTGCATAAGATGTGACGGAATAAAAATATAGTTTCGGGGAGGAACTTTGATAATGTTGTCGATGAAGAAGGGGATGCCTTGGGCATCCCCAAGCTTAGACAGCTTGAGTATTCTTAGAATATGCGGGGGTGAACCACGGGGCATCCCCAAGCTTAGAGCTTTCACTCTCCTTGATCATATTGTATCATACTCCTCTCTTGATCCTTGAAAACTTCCTCCACACCAAACTCGAAACAACTCATTAGAGGGTTAGTGCACAATAAAAATTAACATGTTCGGAAGGTGACACAATCATTCTTAACACTTGGACATTGCATAAAGCTACTTGGACATTAATGGATCAAAGAAAATCATAGCAAAAAGAGGCAATGCGAAATAAAAGGCGAGAATCTGTCAAAACGAACGGTCCGTAAAGATGGATTTTATTAGGGCACCGAGACTTGCTCAAATGAAAATGCCCAAATTGAATTAAAGTTGCGTACATATCTGAGGGTCATGCACGTAAATTGGCTTAATTTTACGAGCTACCTACGGGGAGGTAGACCCAGATTCGTGACGACAAAGAAATGCGGAGGCTGCGCAGATAATCCAAATCTAGTACTTACTTTACTATCAAAGACTTTACTTGGCACAACAAAACATAAAACTAAGATAAGGAGAGGTTGCTACAGTAGTAAACAACTTCCAAGACTCAAATATAAAACAAAAATACTGTAGTAAAACATGGGTTGTCTCCCATAAGCGCTTTTCTTTAACGCCTTTCGGCTAGGCGCGAAGTGTGACTCAAGTATTATCGAGGGATGAAGCATTGATATCATAAGCTCCCACATCTGTAGTGGTACTAATGGCTTTGTCAATCTTAGGCCTATAATAATATTTGTTTGGTTTAGGCACTTTAGAGACATACATAAACTTTTGCTCTTTTCCCACATAAGCTTTCTCTCTAAACTGTAAAGGTGAAAAGGTTGAACCCGAGGTTCCCATAGCTTTTTCAAGTTCGCCAATCCTATTAATTTGATTATCATGGTCAACACAATTTCCTAGGACACTAATTCTTTCATCAATTCCTCCTAAGGATTTATCAAGTTTGTCAGTTTTATCAAGTAACATCTCCAACTTAGTTTCAACACTAAAAATTTTATCTATGGCTTCCAATTTTTTCATAACATCCTCAAGGGAGGTTTCAATTTTAGTTTCATTAACAGGTGGTGTTCCAAATAAACTTTCAATAATGCAACTAGCTTCTAAAGCGGGAGCGCCTAGGAAGTTACCTCCCGCGAGACAATCAAGAACATATCTATTCCAGCTAGAGATACCAACATAAAAATTCCTGAATAGGATAGTGGTGGAGTGTTTCTTAGTGCACCTATTATGGGCATCACTAATTCTATACCAAGCATCTTTTAAACATTCTCCCCCTTGTTGCTTAAACGAACGAACTTCAACTTCGGGATTACTCATTTTAGCGGTAGTAAATAAAGCAAACTAGATAAAGTAAATGCAAGTAAACTAATTTTTTTGTGTTTTAGATATAGAGTGCAAGACAGTAAATAAAGTAAAACTAGCAACTAATTTTTTTGTGTTTTGATATAATGCAGCAAACAAAGTAGTAAATAAAATAAAGCAAGACAAAAACAAAGTAAAAGATTGAGAAGTGGAGACTCCCTTGCAGGCGTGTCTTGATCTCCCCGGCAACGGCGCCGAGAAAAAGAGCTTGATGGCGTGTAACTCACACGTTCGTTGGGAACCCCAAGAGGAAGGTATGATGCGCACGGCGGCAAGTTTTCCCTCAGAAAGAAACCAAGGTTTATCGAACCGAGGAGGAGCCAAGAAGCACGTTGAAGGTTGATGGCGGCGGGATGTAGTGCGGCGCAACACCGGGGATTCGGCGCCAACGTGGAACCTGCACAACACAATCCAAAGTACTTTGCCCCAGCGAAGCTTGGTGAGGTTGTCAATCTCACCGGCTTGCTTGTAACAAAGGATTAATCGTATTGTGTGGAAGATGATTGTTTGCGGGAAAACGGTAGAAACAAGTATTGCGAGCAGATTTGTATTTCGGTATTAAAGAATGGACCGGGGTCCACGAGTTCACTAGAGGTGTCTCTCCCATAAGATAAAAGCATGTTGGGTGAACAAATTACGGTCGGGCAATTGACAAATAGAGAGAGCATCACAATGCACATACATGTCATGATAAGTATAGTGAGATTTAATTGGGCTTTACGACAAAGTACATAGACCGCCATCCAAGCTGCATCTATGCCTAAAAAGTCCACCTTCGGGTTATCATCCGAACCCCCTCCGGTATTAAGTTGCAAAGCAACGAGACAATTGCATTAAGTATGGTGCGTAATGTAATCAATAAGTACATCCTCGGACATAGCATCAATGTTTTATCCCTAGTGGCAACGGCACAACACAACCTTAGAACTTTGCATCACTTTGTCCCAGGTGTCAATGCGAGGCATGAACCCACTATCGAGCATAAATACTCCCTCTTGGAGTTAAGAGCAAAAACTTGGCCGAGCCTCTACTAATAACGGAGAGCATGCAAGATCATAAACAACACATATGTAATAACTTGATAATTAACATAACATGGTATTCTCTATCCATCGGATCTAGACAAACACAACATAGAGTATTACGAGATAGATGATCTTGATCATGTTAGGCAGCTCACAAGATCCAACAATGAAGCACAATGAGGAGAAGACAACCATCTAGCTACTTGCTATGGACCCATAGTCCGGGGTGAACTACTCACTCATCACTCCGGAGGCGACCATGGCGGTGTAGAGTCCTCACGGGAGATGAATCCCCTCTCCGGCGGGGGTGCGGAGGAGATCTCCAGAATCCCCGAGATGGGATTGGCGGCGGCGGCGTCTCTGGAAGGTTTTCCGTATCGTGGTTCTTCGCATCAGGGGTTTCGCGACGGAGGCTTTAAGTAGGCGGAAGGGCAACATGGGGGGCCACACGGGGGCCCCACACTACTGGTCGGCGCGGCCAAGACCTGGGCCGCGCCGCCCTATAGTGGCGGCTCCTCGTGGCCCCACTTCGACTCCTCTTCGGTCTTCCGGAAGCTTCGTGGCAAAATAGGACCACGGGTCTTGATTTCGTCCAATTCGAGAATATTTCGTTACTAGGATTTACTGAAACCAAAAACAGCGAAAACGACAAGCGGCTCTTCGGCATCTTGTTAATAGGTTAGTTCCAGAAAATGCACGAATATGACATAAAGTGTGCATAAAACATGTAGATATCATCAATAATGTGGCATGGAACATAAGAAATTATCGATACGTTGGAGACGTATCAAGCTACCGGAAGAAATGTCGGCTGTGCACGACGTGTTTCACATCTCACTCCTCCGGAAGTGTCTCAAAGTCCCCGAGAAGACCGAAGTGTTCAAGAACATCGATCACCGATCGGTGGACATCAACCAGGACTTGACGTACCGCGAAGTGCCGATTCGCATCTTGGAGGAAGCTTACAGAACCACCCGCACCCGAAGCATCAAGTTCACTGAAGATTCGGTGGAGCAACCATGCGAAGATGAATCCACTTGGGAACGCGAAGACTTCATGAAGAAGGAGTACCCGGATCTCTTTAGTACCTAACTTTATTTTAGATCTCGGGACGAGATCTTTTGTAAGGGGAAGGGTTTGTAACATCCCAAATTTCAATAAAAGAGAGAAGAAGAATTCCAGAGATTCAAAATTCAGAACCAACAAAAACTTTTATTTGCATATAGTGCCATGCATAGGACTTGTGCATTTGAGTGATATGCCATGATGATTGCTATGGTGTTTATGTGATAAACCCTAAAACCCTATTGTGATCAAGTGAAGATCATCAACCAAATAAATCAAAAAGAGAAAGAAATCAAATAAGAATAAAACCCTAAAACCCTCACATATGGTTTATGCCATTTTTGCAAATCTTTACCCTAGACCATTTTGGTCTTCACCATTAGTTGTTTTATGTTACTAAACACTTACTACAACTTTTGGAATCAAAGAAACCCAAATCAAATCAACTTCAAACTCAAAATGGGATCACATATGATAATGGTCAAAGCTGCCATTTATAATCTGGTCCCTACTTTGAGCCCCTGCATTTCAAGTTTTTCAAACTAAACTTTCCCAATTCTTTGCATGTCATCCAAGAGCACATCAAGGTGAACAACTTTGGTAAAGACCACCATGCCAAAATCATCTTGGATCAAATTCTAGGCTCATGCAAAGTTGAGACTTTTTATTATGTGGAACAATCTCCAACTTCGCAAATTTGCCATTCTTTGATTTTGAAAATTCCACCACCACCCATCATTGTCTCTGGTCATTCACAACTCAACCAAACACACCATTTTCAAATCTTGCAACCTTTTGAACTCATTCAAATTTGGGCAAAATTTGCAAATTACAAATATGGAATAAAGCAAACACTATTTGAAATAGTGATCTACTCAAACCCTACTGCCCCAATTCACTCCAAATGGTCCCCTGGTTCCCTCTCTCCCTAAATGCAACATAGTAACCCTAGATGCCAAGCCTAGCAAGCATGAGCATGGCCATGCCGGCCATGTCGCTACCATGTCGTGCCATCTCCTCTCCCTTCCTCTCCACCACTGGCCCTGGTGCCCAAACTCGCCACCACGCCTCCCTACCTCTCCCTAGCAATGCCACTGTCAAGCTCGACGACGACCATCGCCGGAGATCGCGCGCACCAAATCGCCAGGATGCCGCTCGCGTCGCGCCCATGCACGCCATGGACGTCACTGGCCACGCGCCGTTCCACCAGCACGAGCAAGCCCTTGCCCCTCTCTCAACTCCTTGAGCATCGCAGCGCCACCTCAACCCCGCCAGACACGCGCTCGACCAGACCCTGGACCGCCGCCGCCGGAGACGACGAACACGATCCCATAGATGCCGCGGCAGACACGGAAGAAATGCGAGAGATCCAGGCGCCGCCCGACCGTGCTGTCGCCGCCATTAGCTTCGCCTGGACACACTGAACAGCCCTGCGCCATCGGCTAGCTCCATAGCTCGCTGGAATCGCCGCTCGCATGTCGACCCTAACCCTGCCCCGCAACGCCATTGCTCCTCTATAAATAGCGAGCTCCCCTGAGCAATCCAAGCACCGCACCATCCTCTCCTCCCATCCTTGCTTCTCCACCACCACTCCACTCACTCAATCGACGCCGGAGCAGCCCCAATCGGACGATCGGAGCCGCGCGGAAGCCACGGGAGAAATCGCCGTTGATCGAGGCCACCTCGAGCTCCGCCACTGCTACAGGCTTCTTCCTCGTCGTCGACAACCTCGCCCTGAACACCGCCGCCGCTCGCCGGACCACCGGTTAGCTCTCCGACCCCCTAGGCTCGCCGCGCCAGTGGCTCGATCTCGTCGGAGAAGACGACGACCCTGCGCCGTTAGATCATGTTCTAATCCAACGCATCTCGTTGATTCATACCGATTCGGGTTTACAGAGTCGCTGACATGCGGGTCCCTCGCTGTCAGGTGATGACCCACAAGTATAGGGGATCGCAACAGTCTTCGAGGAAAGTAAAACCCAATTTATTGATTCGACACAAGGGGAGACAAAGAATACTTGAAAGCCTTAATGACGGAGTTGTCAATTCAGCTGCACTTGGAAACAGAACTTCCTCGCAAGAGTTTATCGGTAGTAACGGTTTTATAGCGATGGCGGTAGTGAAATAACGACGGCGAGTAAAGGAAACAGCGGTAGTGATTTTAGTAAACGGCAGGATTAAAATACGTAGGCACGGGGACGGATGACGGGCGTTGCATGGATGAGAGAAACTCATGTAACAATCATAGCGAGGGCATTTGCGAGATAATAATAAAAAGGTATCCAAGTACTAATCAATCAATAGGCATGTGTTCCAATTATAGTCGTACGTGCTCGCAATGAGAAACTTGCACAACATCTTTTGTCCTACCAGCCGGTGGCAGCCGGGCCTCAAGGGAAACTACTTGATATTAAGGTACTCCTTTTAATAGAGTACCGGAGCAAAGCATTAACACTCCGTGAACACATGTGATCCTCACGTCACTACCATCCCCTCCGGTTGTCCCGATTCTTGTCACTTCGGGGCCATTGGTTCCGGACAGCGACATGTGTATACAACTTGCAGGTAAAATCATAAACAACGAATATCTTCATGAATCAATAACATGTTCAGATCTGAGATCATGGCACTCGGGCCCTAGTGACAAGCATTAAGCATAACAAGTTGCAACAATATCATAAAAGTAACATCTACGGATACTAGGCACTATGCCCTAACACTCTTATGCTATTACATGACCAATCTCATCCAATCCCTACCATCCCCTTCAGCCTACAGCGGGGAAATTACTCACACATGGATGGGGGAAACATGGCTGGTCGATGGAGAGGTGTTGGCGGTGATGATGGCGATGATCTCCTCCAATTCCCCGTCCCGGCGGAGTGCCAGAACGGAGACTTCTGGCTCCCGAGACGGAGTTTCGCGATGTGGCGGCGTTCTGGAGGATTTCTGGCGACTTCGACTTCTCCCCGTGCGTTTTTAGGTCGAGGCCAATAAGTAGTCCGAAGGAGAGCGTCGGAGGCTGGCCGAGGGGGCCACACCATAGGGCCGCGCGGTCCCCCCGTAGGCCGCGCCGCCTTATGGTGTGGGGCCCTCGGGCCTCCACTGATTTGTCCTTCGGCTCCGTCGTATGCGGGAAAATAGGGCCTTCTGTCAAAATCCCATGGTTTTTCCTGAAAGTTGGATTTCTGCACAAAAACGAGACACCAGAACAGTTCTGCTGAAAATAGCGTTAGTCCGTGTTAGTTGCATCCAAAATACACAAATTAGGGGCAAAACAATAGCCAAAGTGTTCGGGAAAGTAGGTACGTTTTGGACGTATCAACTCCCCCCAAGCTTAGCTTATTGCTTGTCCTCAAGCAATTCGATTAACAAGCGAGCGATAAAAGAACTTTCACGAACACATTTTTTCATATGATGTATATATTCTCATGATATGGCTAATACTTAAGCAATTCATAATAAGATACATGCAAATAAGATCATCTAACAGCTATGTCAATCATGAAGAGGTACCAACAATTAATAATAAGCATCATGAATCATGTATATAAGCGGGATTGCAATGTTCATAAGAGAGTATGATAAAGTGGTATCTCGCTTGCTGTATTTGATCGGCAAAACATAAATGCCCGGGCACCTGCGGAGTTCATAGAAAGACTAGAAATAGTGATTGTCAAAGATAAAAGCATCAAAGTTATACCACAATCAATCATATTTTGAGACAAGCATATTACACTAAGAATGACGAGTTGTGCTCTCAAGAAAGTGCTCAAAGAAAGGATGGAGACACAACATAAAAGTAAAAGATTGACCCTTCGCAAAGGGAAGCGAGGGATTAACATGCGCTAGAGCTTTTCATTTGTAAAGCAGGAGTAAAATTATTTTGAGAGGTGTTTGTTGTTGTCAACGAATGGTAATGGGTACACCAACTACCTCGCCAACCGGACTTTCAAGAGCGGCTCCCATGAATTATTTGCATGTTTATGTGGCACTCCTTCCAACCTTTCTTACACAAACCATGGCTAACCGAATCCTCGGGTGCCTGCCAACAATCACATACCATGAAGGAGTGCCTTTTTAGTATAGTTTTATTATGATGATGACACTCCCCCCAACCTTTGCTTACACAAGCCATGGCTAACCGAATCCTTCGGGTGCCGTCCAACAATCACAAACCATGGAGGAGTGTCTATTTAAGTTAATTAATTCGGGACTAGGAATCCCATTGCCAGCTCTTTTTGCAAAATTATTGGGTAAGCGGATGTGCCACTAGTCCATATGAGAGTCCGTCAAAAGTAAATGACAAGGTTGAAAGCTAAACACGACATACTTCCTCATGAGCTATGAAACATTAACACAAATTGAGAAGCATTTCGAAAGTTTTAAAGGTAGCGCATGAGAATTTACTTGGAATGGTTTGAAATTCCATGCATAGGTATTTATGGTGGACACTTTGGAATAACTTGGTTTTCATGTGTTGGGAGGCACGAGCAGCGTTCCCGCTCAGTACAAGTGAAGGCTAGCAAAAGACTAGGGAGCGACAAATCAAGAGAGCAATAACTGTCATAATCATGCTTGCGGCAAAATAAATTGGGATTTCTATTTTCGTGCCCTCAGTTCCTTAGTTGTGCTCAGTTTTCCCCAGATCCTTAGTTTTTCCTCAGTTTTCCCCAAGACCTTGTCTGAAACCATCACAGATGCTATAACGGCCGGTTGCCCGACGGTTGACCGTTATCTTCGACTAGTGGGGCCACGTAGAGCCCGCAAAGACACGTCGGACCATCCATCTTTGTTTGACCGTAAGCATCGTCAGTATCCCCGACCAAAACACGCACGAGTGGGGCTTCGGTATATCGAATGACAAGTGGGCCATGGCGCTGATACAAGGGGCAATACACGGGTAGGAATAGATTTTTAAACGGAGCTCTACGGCGATGGCACGGAGGGAGGTGGCCTGCGGGGTGCCGAGATGAGATTGACGTCCACAAAGAAGCGCATGAGGCGAGACCAGACGCATTAGATAGATATGAACTAGACGCGTTTAACCATGCAAAGAAGAGAATAAATGGTCGACGACATCGACGACTACCTCAAAACTTTGACAGACCGTGTCCGACACGAACGCGAGCAATGTAGAGAAAACTAGTGTCTCTCCTTTACGGCGTGTATAGATGGGTGCTAGAAGAGTGTGGTGGCGAAGGGAAAGACCTCGCGGTGGTCGCGTGGCGTCCGAGCATAGCGGGGCGGCGTGGCCGTGCCCACGTCGGCGTGGATGCATGTTCGGCATTGGCATCGGCATGTACGTTCGGCATTGACCTCGGCGGTATCTCGCGGTGTGTCGGTGATCGAATGAGGGGACGGGATTGAGGGTGCATCCCGACGGTGACCTAGCAGTGGCGTCGAGCATAGCCGTTCTAACCATGCCGATATCGGCATCGGCAAAGTTTGGAGGCTGTGGTGCTCGAATCAAAGAGGGATTTGTTTCTTGTACGCCAAAAGTTATTTGAAACAAGTTCCGTGTTGAAGGTTAGGTAACGAAAGTTTGTAACTAAGCCCAAAATTATACTAGCGCCATGGTGAGGTTCTTTTTGATAGAGCTATACGGTTGGGCAAACTTTTTTGACACTTTTTAGATAGGGTTCCTTGTTGTTACACGTATGGCATCATGTATGGCAAATTTGGGATCATTTGGAGATGTTCGAAAAAATCACTTTGCTTAAACGCATGCCGTTTCGTCTCCTTCGAAACCAGCTTTTCTAACAAGGTGATTTATTCTACCTCCTCTAAATGACCTCAAATTTCATACAGCTGATCTTCTATACATAGATAGATAGATTGTTTCGTTTTTATATTTTTCGAACTTTTTATTTCCCTTTATAATATCCAATTGATTTTCGAGTCAAAACCTCGAAAAACAGCATCATGTATGGCATCATTTTCGCCATAAATTTCAAATTTTGTGAAACTTTACCTTTTAGATATTCCTTGTTGTTATAGATATGGCATAATGTATGCCAAATTTGGTTAGGTCTCACTGAAACCAGCTTTTGTAACAAGTTAGGTTTTTTCGACCTTCTCAAAAGGGATTTTTTTCTACCTTCTCTAAATGACCTCAAAAATCATACAGACGATCTTCTATACAAAGATAGGTAGATTGTTTCGTTTTTACATTTTTTTGAACTTTTATTTCCCTTTATAATACCCATTTTTTTCAGGTCAAAACCTCAAATACAGAGATAGATAGATTGGTTCGTTTATCATTTTTACCGTGAATAGTAATGGCTACAAGAAATCGGTAATGGTCTATCAATTTTTGCGTGAAAAGTAATGGATACAACAAATCGGTGATGGTTTATCATTTTTTGCGTGAAAATTAATGGCTACAACAAATCGGTGATGGTTTATCATTTGGGATTTTCGTGAAAATTAATGGCTACAACAAATCGGTGACGGTTTATCATTTTTTGCGTGAAAATTTATGGCTACGACAAATCGGTGATGGTTTATCATTTTTTGCGTGAAAAGTAATGCCTAAAAGATTTTATAATTTTTAGCGCGTGAAAATAAATACAGAAAACCGCCCTTTAGCATACTTAGAGAGTGGAAGGTAACCGCCGACAGAGAGAGAGAGGGGTTATCCTGCCCGTTAGATCATACGATCAACGGTCGGCGGGTACGATCCGCGTGACATGGGCTAGACCAATCAGGCAATGTTGCACGTGTGAGAGAATTTGTGGAGGGAGAGGGCAAAACTGAGTAGTATCAAGAAACCAAGGGCACCTATGTAAAAAACAGACTAAGGGATTCAAATATGAGATTTAAAAAATGGAAAATGCGTGTTTTGTACAATAAAACCCATCTTGGCCTATCTCAAACTATTTGCAATACAAATATACATGAGTGTGAGAATTGTGGCCTCATTTAGACAAAGTATGTTTTGGGGGAAAGCTGTTTTGGGAAGGGCTTATTGTGGAAAACCATGCACCTTCATAGCTACTAGGTGATTTGAGAAGGCCTTTGAGAAGTGGCAATTTGTGGTAAAACTTGATTTATCTATGACTTATCTATGTTTTGAGAACTGGCAATTTCTGGTAAAGACTCCATGAGTATGTGCCACTATTTTTCGGAATTTTTTGCACATTAAATGACTCATTTAACTAGTTAATCCCATTTGTTGACTGTACGTTGACCAACTACTTGAGGGTAAAACTGAGCATATTGCACTAGCCGGTATTAGCACTCAAGGGGAAAACCGAGCACACAAAAAATGCTAGTATAATGCTCGAGGTTATACCTGAGTATATCTAAATTTCCAGGGTTAGACTCGAGGACGCGTGTTGCGGTGCAGAAATGAAAGACGTGCAATTGTTGACGCGTAGACGCCGGTCGCGGTGCGAGAAGTCGAAGACGTGCAATCGTGGACGCGTGGCGCATTGCGAAGTCCAAGACGTGCGGACGTGCGGCGGTGGACGCGTAGGACGCGGGTCGCATTAACCACCCCTTGCCTTTATAGACGCCTCCTCCCACTATCTCTGTCACTCTCACTCGCCTACGCAACGCCGCCTCTCTCACGTCCCATCATCTTCTCCAAAGCAAAAAACCCTCTCCCTCTCCCTCTCCTCTGCCGGCGAGATGGACAAGGAGAATGCCAATCCCATCGTCCACGGCGCCGTCGGCTCCAAGCGCGACGCCTCCCTCTTCGACGCCGTCCCCTCAACGGACGTTGCCGCCGTCCCCTCAACGGACGTCGCCGCCGCCTCCGCCGGTGCATCGGAGGCAGGCCCGCCGCCGGTCGCGGCCAGATCCCGCCGGGATGGGACCCCTACGAGCCGGTGCCGTACGTCCCGCCCCCGAACCGCTACGACACCTCCATAGAGGACCCATGGAACGAGGTAACTACGGTTTGCTTCCTTTTTTGTTCCCCATTCCTTTTTGAACCCTATTTGTGCGGGTGTAGATGGATCCGTGGATGGATGAGTATTGGGCTAATATTTGCGCCGATTTTATTCCATTTTGCTTTGATCCCTCCTTGATTTCGTTTAAGATTTGGGGGTTCGGCCGTTCGGTTAATTTATGCAAGTAATAATGGGATCTCAATCGGTTAATTTATGCAAGTAATCATAGGATCTCAATCGGTTATTTTATGCACGAATCAAAAGATATCAACCATTTAATTTGCAAATAATCTGGAATGTGTTCAAGTTCAGATCTGAAATCTGTTTCTTTGCCTATGATGAATCGGTGGGCACAGATTTTTACGGGGAGGGTTCAGCGAACCATTTCGTGTACAAATCTGTTGTGCATGAGCTTTGGTTCGCTTACACCGTCCCTGTAGACATATAATCGTGTCCACTCTAACTGAGGCTGCCTCTGTTTTTCTTAACTTTGTTATCATGCACGTTTGCAACTCATTCACTAATAAATTCCCGTTTGATATGGATCAGCTGTGCAGCGGTGACGTCGGCAGCGACGACGAGCACCATGACGTCAAGACTCGCCAGGTGCTTGCGGAGGCTGCGGAGTCGGCCGATACGTCTCCTACCTCGACGTCGCCAAGGGTGTCTACAGGTGCCCCTTACGCACTAGGAGGCTCGGCGGCACCGACTTCAAGCTGCGTCCTCACGCATGCCGAGAACATCGGCCACACCAACCCCAAGGTCGGCGCGTCGGTGAACCCCAACTCCTTCCGCGCCAAGCACTTGGCGCTCGGCATGCACCTCCGCAGCATCCGGCGGGTGGAGATCTCCGGCGGGCGCATGCCTCCGCTCAAGCCCAAGGCTCCCAAGGGGAGCAACAAGTGGAGGCAGAGGCGGAGATGGGGTAGGCGGAGTCTCGGACGTGTGCTGCTCGCTGCCTCCTCCATTTTGTTGTTGGGATCCCTTTGTTGTTAGCTAGGGATCCCTCGTTGTTATGTTGTTAGTATGATGGTACTCGTCTTGTTGTGAAGAACCTCGAACCCTACTATGTTTGGCTGCTGAATGCAGCTTATTATCTATATTATCTATCCCTATTCTACTATATGACCTTGTGAATTTATCGTACATTCCCTGTAGATTTTCTTCTAGATTTAACTACATACATATGGACTAGATGGAGTACTAGATTGGGCTCCCTACTAGATTTGCTGCCATATTGGGCAAACAACGAGGGCCAAAAGGCACAAATAATAATGGAAGAAAGACATAAATGCAAGCTTCTCTAGATTTGATACTAATTAGGTGAAAAAAGGCAGAGAGAAGGAGGCAGAAAAGGTACTTGTTAAAGGGAAATGCCAATGGCCGAGAGAGACAAAACCCAGCTCCTGCTCACGTGCAACCAAACGCTATCTCGTCTCGTCCCACGCGGTCCCTTTCTACCAGCCCCACGCGACGCGGGCCCACACGACGCGGCCCCACACGTCAGCACGGAGCGGTCAACTAACGGGAATCCTGCCGTCTGAGCTGCCTTCTGCGGGTTTCAAACAAGCACTTGGGGAAAACTGAGGAAAAACTAAGGAGCTGGGGAAAACTGAGCACAACTAAGGAACTGAGGGCACGAAAATAGAAATCCCAAATAAATTAACTGAGGCATAAAAGTGATACAAGAACTCTGAAGCAATGTAAATCATGGAGGCTTAATTGACTTTTGTTCAGTCATATGCATGCGTGAGCATGTGCCAAATCGATATAAATGAATTATTCAGAGGAGGATACCACAATATCATATCTATCTATGAATAAAACAATGCAAGCAAACATCCATGACATGCTACTCATATTAATAAATTGGAGCTAAACATGAGAGATCATGAACTACTAGACTTTCTTAAATGACATATACCTCACATGAACCAACTAAGCATGCTCACATGGATGAGTATATGTACAAAAATGAAAACAAATAGAGTTCATACCAGCCTCTCACCACAATCAGATTGTCGTAGATCGTCATTATTGCCTTTTCACTTGTGTAGCTTGGATAGTATGAAATGAAAACCACGCTCCAGCCACCGAAGACCATTGAACTCATAATGAACTTTACAAACCAAAGAAGAACAGCAAATATTTTTGGTGTTTTCGAATTTGAGAACAAGAACAAAAGGAAACAAGCAAACAAAGCAAAATCTTTTTGGGTTTTCTTATAGCAAACTAGCAATAGCAAATAAAGCGAAACAAATGCAAGAAACCAAGATAAACAAATGGTGAAGAGAAACAACAGAAATATTTTTGGTCTTTTTGTGTTTTAGGAAAGAAACAAAGCAAGAACAAGAAAATAAAAACTAAAAGAAACACAGAAAAGCGAGATGGCAGAAATCTGCCAAAACTTGACAGCAGTACAGAAATCGATTTTTACAAAAATCTTACGTTGCTCAGCTCGAAAAGTGTTCAACTAATGAAAGTTAGATAACAACCTGGGGAACCTGCACAAAAATTGGCAGCTCAAAATAACGTTCTGGCTGTGCGCACGAATTTTTCTAGTAACAGTCCAGAATCTGTTTTCAGGCAGCACTTCCCCAAATATCATCTCCCTCTCATTAGAAAACCACTCAAAGAGACTAAACAAGTATGTACAAGTATCCAGCAACCATAATATGCAAAGAATGAGTGATGCCGGTATACCTCCCCCAAGCTTAGGCTTTTGGCCTAAGTGGAGTTCAATCCCATCGAGGCCATGAGGTAGTATCCCCGTAGTACGACGAAGATGGATCATATTCCGGGTATGTGCTAGAAGAAGCACCCGGATACGTGACGGTATAGTCGTAGGAGGGCTCGGCGTCCTCTGAGTCATGCTGCTGGTGGAAATTTTGAATCTTCATATGTTCATCCACCTCCTCCTTAGTGCGCGACCATGGTTGCCTATCAATACAGAACAAACCTGGCTGGGGAAGAGGGATTTCTTTCTCATCCCCGTCAGCAAACAACATTCTATAGACCATATTATCTAAAGTGGAATCGGTGGTAACAAAATGATGGCTTTTCATAGCAGTGATATCAAGCCTCCTAGGGGTTAATGGCACATCATTAGGATCAATAGGAAGTCTTAAATGTGTTAAAATGCGCAGTGCAATAGTTTCTCCAAAAATAGGCCCCCTGTTAGACAGGCGGCGAGCAATAAGAGAACCAAGATGATAAGATGTCCGTCCAGTAAGTGCAATATTCAAGAAGGCAAGATGGTAACTAGAAATATTGCTAGTGTTCTCCCTACCAAGTATGCTAGTAGCAATGTAATATGCAAAATATTTAATGGCGGGGAGTTGAATGTTCCTTATCTTGCCCCGCTGAATGGTGCGACAGTCATCATTGGTGATCCCTCGATAGAGCTCCAACAAGTCCCGGGGGTTGTCATCAATCCTCCTTGCTGTACCTACAGGGGCAATATCCAATGCACGACAAAATGTTTCCAATTCCATAGTAATAGGGTTATCATAAATCTTGAATGCAACTGTCGGCTCATATTGCGTGTTTTGGAACTTGAAGCTCTCGACGAAGATTTTGGTGAGCATGTAGTATTGCTCCCTTTCATCTCCCACGTAGGTGGCTAAGCCCGCCTTGTTGACAAGGGTGAAGAAATCATCCAATATCCCTGCATTTGTCAGAAAATCATAACATGGGAAGGATGAAGCATTAGGAGCCCCATTGTCCTCTTCGGGCGCGAAGCTAGGCGTGATGATATCCTCATTGTACGATCGCCTAATTTGGGTGGCGGTCCTAGAAGGCCTCCCGGTGCTGGTTGTTCCTTTCTTGAACAATTCTCCAAAGTTGAACTTCTTCATCTCTTTTCTGAAATTTTCAACAAACAATATAAAACTTGATTTGGTGACATATAATTGAGGGAAACTACCATAGGAACTTGCTAGAGTACTAATCATGCATCAAAACTAATTTCTACCACTTAGAACAATCATACAAGCTCACTAAACATGTTACCTACAGCAGCAAAATATTCAAGATATACTCAACCAAACAAAATTCTACTTGGATAATCGAAGGAGTCACATACCGGAGAGCAAATGTGCCAAATTTCGGACGGAAATACTGGGCTGAGCAAAGAGATCGAGAAATCCTGAGCTCTTGAGCAAAAACGCGAGTGAGAGAAAGTTGGTTCGAGTTTTTTTCGGGAGAGAGAAGATGTTGGGAGAAAGAGATGAAATAGTGGGGCAAGGAGGGGCCCACACCACAGGGTGGCGCGCCCACCTCCTTGGCCGTGCCGGCTGGTGGTGTGGCACCCTATGGTGCCCCACAGGTCATCCTCTGGTACTCCCAGGTGCCTCGTCGAAAAATAGGACCAACGGTGTAATTTTTGCGAATTTTTTAAAACTTTGAAAAATGCACATTTCTGGGTATTAAGTTTATTATTACTGGCCAGGAAATTTTTTGAAATCTCCAATTAACTAAGGAACTTTGCAAAATAAAAGTGCTACAGCAACTAGAGCAAGTGGAGGAAGAAAGAGATGTTGTTTACCTCCTCTATGCATATAAAAAGTATTTGTTAACAAGGTTGATCAAGTCTTGCCACCAAATAAATTTTACATAGCATATGAAGATATAAACCTCAAATCAATCATGTTACCTTGAATTGTATTGATATGGATCCAATCACAAGATTTTGATATTCTTCTTTAGGCTCATATATAGGACAATCGATAGTTCCAACTTTGATAGTTCTCACATGAGAAATTGTATTAACTCCGCACGCTTTTTCAATCCTCTTGGGGAAGTAGACGGTGTGCTCCTTATCATCAACATTGAAAGTAACCTTTCCTTTATTGCAATCAATAACAGCCCCTGCGGTGTTAAGAAAAGGTCTCCCAAGAATAATAGACATATTATCATCTTCGAGGCATTTCCAACACAACAAAATCGGTTAATATCCAGCGAGTTATTAGTAACTTGAACAGGAACATCCTCACATATACCAACAGGAATAGCAGTAGATTTATCAGCCATTTGCAAAGATATATCAGTAGGTATCAACTTATCTAAGTAAAGTCTCTTATAAAGAGAAAAAGGCATAACACTAACACCGGCTCCCAAGTCACATAGAGCAGTTTTAACATAATTATTCTTAATAGAACAAGGAATAGTAGGTATACCTGGGTCGCCCAACTTCTTTGGAACTTTGCCATTGAAAGAGTAATTAGCAAGCATAGTGGAAATGTCCTCATTGGGGATTTTCCTTTTGTTAGTAACAATATCTTTCATATACTTTGAATAAGGAGGCAATTTAATAGCATCAGTCAAAGGAATTTGCAAGAATAAAGGTTTCATCCAATCACAAAATTTATTATAGTGTTCTTCTTCCTTTGATTTTAGTTTCTTAGCAGGAAAAGGCATTTGCTTTTGCACCCAAGGTTCTCTTTCATTACCATGTTTCTCAGCAATAAAATCTTCTTTAGTGTACTTTTTATTTTTAGCATGCTTTTCGGGTTCTTCTTCAACCTCTTCTTTATCGGGAGTATCATTCTTATCATTATCTTTATCATGTTCATTACCACTTTCGGTTTCAGCATCAGAAATAGAAATACTATTAGGATCATTAACAGGTTCAGAGGATTCTACAACATTCTTATGTTTCTTTTTCTTTTTCTTAGATGGAGCACTGGTTTTAGTTCGTTGAGAATCTTGTTCAACTCTTTTGGGATGCCCTTCAGGATATAGAGGATCCTAGGTAGAAACACCACCTCTAGTTGTTACTTCATAAGCATGTTTTTCTTTAGCATTATTTCCCAACAAGTCATTTTGCACTTTAGTGAGTTGATCAATTTGAGTTTGAACCATATGAAAATGTTTAACAAGCATCTTAACATCATTGGAGGTTCTCTCCACAATATCATGCAATTCACTAATAGCTTGAGAATTTTCCATTAGATGATTCTCTACTCTCGTATTAAAATTTTCTTGCTTAACAATATAATTATCAAACTCATCTAAGCATTGCGCGAGGAGGTTTTGAATACGGAATATCTTCCCTAGTAAAGCGTCGAAGGGAATTTACCTCAATCATGGATGAAGGGGGAATTATCTCACATATATCTTCTATGGGAGGAAGATTCTTCACATCTTCAGATTTAATACCTTTCTCCTTGAGAGACTTCTTGGCTTCCCTCATATCTTCATCATTCAATTTAATTAAACCCCTCTTCTTCAATATTGGCGTTGGAGTTGGTTCGGGCGTAGTCCAATCATCATGATTCCGGCCTATTTTAGCCAATAATTCTTCGACGTCGTACGGAGTTCTTTTCACGAAAACACAACCAGCACAACTATCCAGGTATGCCCTAGACTCAATGGTTAGTCCACTATAAAATATATCAAGTAAATCATGCTTTACCAAATCATGGCCAGGCCGAGCTCTAATAAGAGAGCAAAATCTCGCCCAAGCCTCAGGCAATTTCTCTCCATCTTCCTGGTCAAAATTATAAATTCTCTGCAAAGCAATATGTTGAGCACTAGCAGGAAAGTATTTCCGGAAGAAAACATCAAGCAATTCTTTTGGACTTTTAATAGAATTAGGTGGCAAACTATTATACCAAGTTTTAGCGTCATCCTTTAATGAGAATGGAAAATTTTTAGCAACAAAGTAAGTACGCTTCTTAACATCATCAGAAAACAAGCTACTCAGAGTAGATAACTCAATCATGTGTTCAACAGCACTTTCTTTTTCAGTACCACAAAAGGGTGTTTTCTCAACAATAGCTATATGAGATAGATCAAGAGAAAAATCATAATCTTTATCCTTAATGTTTATAGGAGATGTGGCAAATTTAGGATCGAGAGACAGTTTATATCTAACGAGCATGTTACGCAAGCAACTTCTTAATTTTTCTTGCATCGGTAGTAGCATTGCATTTTTCAATAAAATCATCATCAAGTTCCACATAATCTTCATCAAGATCATCACTAGAGTATTCAAGTTCGGGTGAATTAACACGTGTAGTAACATCGGGAGTTTCGGTATTTTCAATTTGTCTAGACCTAGCAATTGTAGCATCTAGAAAAGTTCCCAATGAACCACTATCATCAAGCACAGCAGAAATATTATCAATATTATGAGAGTTTTCAGATTCAGCAGAAGTACCGAGCATGTGAAGCATGTGGCGGTGAAACAAGTTTATCAATCACGGATGGTGAATCAAGAGCAGCGAGAGGTACTCGGAGTTGTACCTTTTCTTGTAGTGGATGGTAATATGGCGACCTTAGTATCGCGAGGTTTACCCATGATGGAGAATTTGCAGCGAACAATATCAATCCAAGTGAACTTCCAAATAAAGCTATGCTCCCCGGCAACGGCGCCGGAAAATAGTCTTGATGACCCACAAGTATAGGGGATCGCAACGAGTCTTCGAGGGAAGTAAAACCCAATTTATTGATTCGACACAAGGGGAGACAAAGAATACTTGAAAGCCTTAACGGCGGAGTTGTCAATTCAGCTGCACTTGGAAACGAGACTTCCTCGCAAGAGTTTATCGAGTAGTAACAGTTTTATAGCGATAGCGGTAGTGAAATAACGACAGCAGAGTAACGGAAACAGCGAGTAGTGATTTTAGTAAACAGCAGGATTAAAATACTATAGGCACGGGGACGGATGACGGGCGTTGCATGGATGAGAGAAACTCATGTAACAATCATAGCAGGGCATTTGCAGATAATAATAAAAAGGTATCCAAGTACTAATCAATCAATAGGCATGTGTTCCAATTATAGTCGTACGTGCTCGCAATGAGAAACTTGCACAACATCTTTTGTCCTACCAGCCGGTGGCAGCCGGGCCTCAAGGGAAACTATCGGATATTAAGGTACTCCTTTTAATAGAGTACCGGAGCAAAGCATTAACACTCCGTGAACACATGTGATCCTCACGTCACTACCATCCCCTCCGGTTGTCCCGATTCTTGTCACTTCGGGGCCATTGGTTCCGGACAGCGACATGTGTATACAACTTGCGGGTAAGATCATAAACAACGAATATCTTCATGAATCAATAACATGTTCAGATCTGAGATCATGGCACTCGGGCCCTAGTGACAAGCATTAAGCATAACAAGTTGCAACAATATCATAAAAGTAACATCTACGGATACTAGGCACTATGCCCTAACACTCTTATGCTATTACATGACCAATCTCATCCAATCCCTACCATCCCCTTCAGCCTACAGCGGGGAAATTACTCACACATGGATGGGGGAAACATGGCTGGTCGATGGAGAGGCGTTGGCGGTGATGATGGCGATGATCTCCTCCAATTCCCCGTCCCGGCGGAGTGCCAGAACGGAGACTTCTGGCTCCCGAGACGGAGTTTCGCGATGTGGCGGCGTTCCGGAGGGTTTACGGCGACTTCGACTTCTCCCCGTGCGTTTTTAGGTCGAGGCCAATAAGTAGTCCGAAGGAGAGCGTCGGAGGCCGGCCGAGGGGCCACACCATAGGGCCGCGCGGGCCCCCCTAGGCCGCGCCGCCTTATGGTGTGGGTCCCTCGGGCCTCCACTTGATTTGTCCTTCCGGCTCCGTCGATATTCGGGAAAATAGGGCCTTCGTCAAAATCCCGAGGTTTTTCCTGAAAGTTGGATTTCTGCACAAAAACGAGACACCAGAACAGTTCTGCTGAAAACAGCGTTAGTCCGTGTCAGTTGCATCCAAAATACACAAATTAGAGGCAAAACAATAGCCAAAGTGTTCGGGAAAGTAGATACGTTTTGGACGTATCATCAGGCGGCCCACTCGCACGAGATGCACTGCTGGGCCGTTTCTCTCTGTTTTAAATCATTTCGGCCCACTTCGTTTTCCCGCCGGCCCGTTAATTCAAATCTTGTTTAAATAATTTCAAATCAATTTCAATACTGGACCCAACTTAGAAATTAAATAGAATCTGTTTGGCTTGGCCAAATGATGTCTACGGGTGCTTCTATTCTTGTAGACAGTGTTGGGCCTCCAAGAGCAGAGGTTTGTAGAAAAGCAGCAAGTTTCCCTTAAGTGGATCACCCAAGGTTTATCGAACTCAGGGAGGAAGAGGTCGAAGATATCCCTCTCATGCAACCCTGCAACCCACAAAGCAAGAAGTCTCTTGTGTCCCCAACACACCTAATAGGTGCACTAGTTCGGCGAAGAGATAGTGAAATACAGGTGGTATGAATATAGAGCAGTAGTAACGGCGCCAGAAAAGTGCTTGCTGGCGTGTGCTTGATGGTGGTAATATTGCAGGAAGTACAGATGCAGTAAAACAGTAAACAAGCAGCGGTAGCAGTATTTAGGAACAAGGCCTAGGGATCATACTTTCACCGAGTGGACACTCTCAACATTGATCACATAACAGAATAAATAGATAGATGCTAGACTCTACACCCTCTTGTTGGATGATGAACACCACTAAGCGTGTAGGATTACACGAACCTTCAATGCCGGAGTTAACAAGCTCCACAATATTCGATGTTCATGTTTAAATAACCTTAGAGTGCATGACAGATCAACATAACCAAACCAAGTACTAACATAGCATGCACACTGTCACCTTCACGCTACGAAAGGAGGCATATATCACATCAATACCATCATAGCAATAGTTAACTCATAATCTACTAGAGATCACAATCATAGCCTACGCCAAGTACTACACGATGCACACACTGTCACCATTACACCGTGCAGGAGGAATAAACTACTTTAATAACATCACTAGAGTAGCACACAGATAAATTGTGATACAAAACACATTGCAATCATAAAGGGATATAAATAAGCACTTCACTATGCCATTCATAACAGTGAATAAGTATTATGTGAAATATAGCCTAAGAGACCCACATGGTGCACACACTGTCACCTTTACACACGTGGGACAAGGAGTCTCCGGAGATTACATAAGTAAAATCCACTTGAATAGCATAACGACATCTAGATTACAAGCTCATCATATGGATCTCAATCATGTAAGGCAGCTCATGAGATCATTGTATTGAAGTACATGGGAGAGAGATTAACCACATAGCTACCGGTACAGCCCCGAGCCTCGATGGAGAACTACTCCCTCCTCATGGGAGACAGCAGCGTTGATGAAGATGGCGGTGGTGTCGATGGAGGGGCCTTCCGGGGGCACTTCCCCGTCCCGGCGGCGTGCCGGAATAGAGACTCCTGTCCCCCAGATCTTGGCTTCGCGATGGCGGCGGCTCTGGAAGGTTTTCTCTGGTTTCGTCGAACGTGATAGGGTTTTCGCGACGGAGACCTTAAGTAGGCGGAAGGGCAGCCTCGGAGGGGGTCTGGGGCCACCAGACACTAGGGCGGCGCGCCCCCCTCCTGGGCCACGCCGGCCTGTCATCTGGGGCCCACAGGGCCCTCCTCTGGCGGCTCTCGGGTGTTCTGGAAGCTTCGTGGAAAAATAGGATGCTGGGCGTTGATTTCGTCCGATTCCTAGAATATTTCCTTACTAGGATTTACTGGAACCAAAAACAGCGAGAAAACGAGAGCGGCCCTTCGAGCATCTCGTCAATAGGTTAGTTCCGGAAAACGCATAATAATGACATAAAGTATGCATAAAACATGTAGATATCATCAATAATGTGGCATGGAACATAATAAATTATCGATACGTCGGAGACGTATCGGCATCCCCAAGCTTAGTTCTGCTCGTCCCGAGCGAGTAAACGATAACAAAGATAATCTCCGGAGTGACATGCCATCATAACCTTGATCATACTATTGTAAACACATGTAATGAATGCAGCGATCAAAACAATGGTAATGACATGAGTAAACAAATGAATCATAAAGCAAAGACTTTTCATGAATAGTACTTTCAAGACAAGAATCAATAAGTCTTGCATAAGAGTTAACTCATAAAGCAATAAATCAAAGTAAAGGCAGTGAAGCAACACAAAGGAAGATTAAGTTTCAGTGGTTGCTTTCAACTTATAACATGTATATCTCATGGATATTGTCAACATAGAGTAATATAACAAGTGCAATATGCAAGTATGTAGGAATCAATGCACAGTTCACACAAGTGTTTGCTTCTTGAGGTGGAGAGAGATAGGTGAACTGACTCAACATAAAAGTAAAAGAAAGGCCCTTCGCGGAGGGAAGCATTGATTGCTATATTTGTGCTAGAGCTTTGGTTTTGAAAACAAGAAACAATTTTGTCAACGGTAGTAATAAAGCATATGTATCATGTAAATTATATCTTACAAGTTGCAGGCCTCATGCATAGTATACTAATAGTGTCCGCACCTTGTCCTAATTAGCTTGGATTACCGGGATCATCGCAATACACATGTTTTAACCAAGTGTCACAAAGGGGTACCTCCATGCTGCATGTACAAAGGTCTAAGGAGAAAGCTCGCATTTGGATTTCTCGCTTTTGATTATTCTCAACTTAGACATCCATATCGGGACAACATATACAACAGATAATGGACTCCTTTTTAATGCATAAGCATGTAGCAACAATTAATGTTCTCATATGAGATTGAGGATATATGTCCAAAACTGAAACTTCCACCATGATTCATGGCTTTAGTTAGCGGCCCAATGTTCTTCTCTAACAATATGCATGCTCTAACCAATAAAGTGGTAAATCTCCCTTACTTCAGACAAGACGTACATGCATAGCAACTCACATGATATTCAACAAAGAGTAGTTGATGGTGTCCCCAGGAACATGGTTATCGCACAACAAGCAACTTAATAAGAGATAAAGTGCATAAGTACATATTCAATACCACAATAGTTTTTAAGCTATTTGTCCCATGAGCTATATATTGCAAAGGTAAAGAATGGAAATTTTAAAGGTAGCACTCAAGCAATTTACTTTGGAATGGCGGAGAAATACCATGTAGTAGGTAGGTATGGTGGACACAAATGGCATAGTGGTTGGCTCAAGGATTTTGGATGCATGAGAAGTATTCCCTCTCGATACAAGGTTTAGGCTAGCAAGGTTATTTGAAACAAACACAAGGATGAACCGGTGCAGCAAAACTCACATAAAAGACATATTGTAAACATTATAAGACTCTACACCGTCTTCCTTGTTGTTCAAACTCAATACTAGAAATTATCTAGACTTTAGAGAGACCAAATATGCAAACCAAATTTATCAAGCTCTAGGTGTTTCTTCATTAATAGGTGCAAAGTATATGATGCAAGAGCTTAAACATGAGCACAACAATTGACAAGTATCAAATTATTCAAGACATTTTAGAATTACTACATGTAGCATTTCCCGATTCCAACCATATAAAAATTTAACGAAGAAGATTCAACCTTCGCCATGAATACTATGAGTAAAGCCTAAGGACATATTTGTCCATATGCAACAGCGGAGCGTGTCTCTCTCCCACACAATGAATGCTAGGATCCATTTTATTCAAACAAAAACAAAAACAAAAACAAAAACAAACCGACGCTCCAAGCAAAGTACATAAGATGTGATGGAATAAAAATATAGTTTCAGGGGAGGAACCTGATAATGTTGTCGATGAAGAAGGGGATGCCTTGGGCATCCCCAAGCTTAGACGCTTGAGTCTTCTTAAAATATGCAGGGCTGAACCACCGGGGCATCCCCAAGCTTAGAGCTTTCACTCTCCTTGATCATATTGTATCATCCTCCTCTCTTGATCCTTGAAAACTTCCTCCACACCAAACTCGAAACAACTCATTAGAGGGTTAGTGCACAATAAAAATTCACATGTTCAGAGGTGACACAATCATTCTTAACACTTCGGACATTGCATAAAGCTACTGGACATTAATGGAACAAAGAAATTCATCCATCATAGCAAAAGAGGCAATGCGAAATAAAAGACAGAATCTGTCAAAACAGAACAGTCCGTAAAGATGGATTTTATTGAGGCACCAGACTTGCTCAGATGAAAATGCTCAAATTGAATGAAAGTTGCGTACATATCTGAGGATCACTCATGTAATTTGGCATAATTTTCTGAGTTACCTACAGAGAATTTGGCCCAGATCGTGACAGCAAGAAATCTGTTTCTGCGCAGTAATCCAAATCTAGTATGAACCTTACTATCAAACACTTTACTTGGCACAACAATGCAACAAAACTAAGATAAGGAGAGGTTGCTACAGTAGTAACAACTGCGATGACTCAAATATAAAGCAAAATTACTGTAGTAAAATAAACACATGGGTTATCTCCCAAGAAGTTCTTTCTTTATAGCCATTAAGATGGGCTCAGCAGTTTTAATGATGCACTCGCAAGAGATAGTATTTGAAGCAAAAGAGAGCATCAAGAGGAAAATTCAAAAACATTTAAGCCTAACATGCTTCCTATGAAAAGGAATCTTGTAAATAAACAAATTCATGAAGCATGATGCAACAAGCATAGAAAGATAAAACAAGTGTAACTTCAAAAATTTCAGCATATAGAGAGGTGTTTTAGTAACATGAAAATTTCTACAACCATATTTTCCTCTCTCATAATAATATCCAGTAGCATCATGAGCAAACTCAACAATATAAGTATCACATAAAACATCTTTATTCACATGCATAAAAGTATCATTACCCTCCACATAAGCATAGTCAATTTTATTGGTAATAGTGGGAGCAAATTCAACAAAGTAGCTATCATTATTATTCTCATCAAGTGTAGGAGGCATAGTATAATCATAATAAAATTTACTCTCCATAGTAGGCGGCACCAAAAGACCACTATCATTATAATCATCATATATGGGAGGCAAAGTATCATCAAAGTAAATTTTCTCCTCAATGCTTGGGGGACTAAAAATATCATGCTCATCAAAACCAGCTTCCCCAAGCTTAGAACTTTCTATATCATTAGCAACAATAGTATTCAAAGTGTTCATACTAATATGTTCCATGGGTTTTTTAATTTTCGCATCAAACCATCCATGTCTTAAATCAGGAAATAGAATAAGAAGCTCATTGTTGTCCATTATGCCAAACTAGTGTAAACAAGAAACAAAAAGATGCAATTGCAGGATCTAAAGGAAATAGCTTCGAACACACACACAACGGTGCCAGAAAAGTACTTTTACCTGGGACCGGAGTATGAGTGCCTTTTACCTTTCCTCCCCGGCAACGGCGCCAGAAAAGTGCTTGATGTCTACGGGTGCTTCTATTCTTGTAGACAGTGTTGGGCCTCCAAGAGCAGAGGTTTGTAGAACAGCAGCAAGTTTCCCTTAAGTGGATCACCCAAGGTTTATCGAACTCGGGGAGGAAGAGGTCAAAGATATCCCTCTCATGCAACCCTGCAACCACAAAGCAAGAAGTCTCTTGTGTCCCCAACACACCTAATAGTTGCACTAGTTCGGCGAAGAGATAGTGAAATACAGGTGGTATGAATATATATGAGCAGTAGTAACGGCGCCAGAAAAGTGCTTGCTGGCGTGTCATTGATGGTGGTAATATTGCAGGAAGTACAGATGCAGTAAAATAGTAAACAAGCAGCGGTAGCAGTATTTAGGAACAAGGCCTAGGGATCATACTTTCACTAGTGGACACTCTCAACATTGATCACATAACAGAATAAATAGATAGATGCTAGACTCTACACCCTCTTGTTGGATGATGAACACCACTAACTGTGTAGGATTACACGAACCCTCAATGCTGGAGTTAACAAGCTCCACAATATTCGATGTTCATGTTTAAATAACCTTAGAGTGCATGACAGATCAACATAACCAAACCAAGTACTAACATAGCATGCACACTTGTCACCTTCACGCTACGAAAGGAGGCATAGATCACATCAATACCATCATAGCAATAGTTAACTTCATAATCCACAAGAGATCACAATCATAGCCTACGCCAAGTACTACACGATGCACACATTGTCACCATTACACCGTGCAGGAGGAATAAACTACTTTAATAACATCACTAGAGTAGCACACAGATAAATTGTGATACAAAACACATTGCAATCATAAAGGGATATAAATAATCACTTCACTATGCCATTCATAATAGTGAATAAGTATTCTGTGAAATATAGCCTAAGAGACCCACACGGTGCACACACTCGTCACCTTTACACACGTGGGACAAGGAGTCTCCGGAGATCACATAAGTAAAATCCACTTGAATAGCATAACGACATCTAGATTACAAGCTCATCATATGGATCTCAATCATGTAAGGCAGCTCATGAGATCATTGTATTGAAGTACATGGGAGAGAGATTAACCACATAGCTACCGGTACAACCCCGAGCCTCGATGGAGAAATACTCCCTCCTCATGGGAGACAGCAGCGTTGATGAAGATGGCGGTGGTGTCGATGGAGGGGCCTTCCGGGGGCACTTCCCCGTCCCGACGGCATGCCGGAACAGAGACTCCTGTCCCCCAGATCTTGGATTCGCGATGGCGGCGGCTCTGGAAGGTTTTCTCTGGTTTCGTCGAACGTGATAGGGTTTTCGCGACGGAGACCTTAAGTAGGCGGAAGGGCAGCCTCGGAGGGGGTATGGGGCCACCAGACACTAGGGCGGCGCGCCCCCCTCCTAGGCCGCGCCGGCCTGTCATCTGGGGCCCACAGGGCCCTCCTCTAGCGGCTCTCGGGTGTTCTGGAAGCTTCGTGGAAAAATAGGATGCTGGGCGTTGATTTCGTCCGATTCCGAGAATATTTCCTAACTAGGATTTCTGGAACCAAAAACAACAGAAAACAGGAACTGGCCCTTCGGCATCTCGTCAATAGGTTAGTTCCGGAAAACGCATAATAATGACAAAAAGTATGCATAAAACATGTAGATATCATCAATAATGTGGCATGGAACATAAGAAATTATCGATACGTCGGAGACGTATCACCAAATTTAGCAAATTTTATGTTGTTGGAAAGCTAAGGAAAAGATCTACAACATGCAACTGGTCTCACCTTGAGATCTGTTGTAGAAATAAAAATGATAAAAAGATGAAGGCAGGGACTTTTTCACATTCAAATAATTATTAAAAATCAACCAAAATAGATATTTAGTTAATTCCAACTCCAATAGCTCACATTTAACTTACACTAATTGTTTCTGCAATAAAATGGTGTGGTCACCTTGTATGATCATGCCCTAGTTTAAATTAGGGACAATATGGCTATTTTACTTAAGTGATATTGTCCAAAACTATTATGCAAATCATATGAAGTATTTTACTTCATTTAAATCTTGTCCCAAGTACTTTCATATGAACCTTGACCCCTGGTCAAATACTCTCACATGAAATACTTGGAGATTTAAATCATTTGTAGAATTATTAAATGGTATGAGGTGGTCTACCTCATTTAAATCATTTTCTCAAATGATGATAATGAATGGTTGACTTAGGTCAATATAAATTCATGTATAATTACTTGAGAAATTAAATCTTAAGAGGATTTCAATGAGAGGAAATTATTTCTCAAGAACCCTATGGAAACTATCATTTACATATATAATGAGAGGAAATTATTTTTCCTCAAGCAACACAACCAATGCACCCTAATTGTATTAAGTGTGTGCTTAGAATAGTTTGTGTGAATATATGTGATGTTTGGAATAGCCATTGAATTAGTTGAGTGATCATACCTCGTATTCAAATTTAGACGCTAGCACCGGAGAATACCCGGAGGAAGAAGGTTGCTATCAAGAGGAGGAGGAGGAGAACTTTGAGAGCTACCAAGGCAAGCTAATATTCTTGCAAAGTGCAAAGCCCTTTGGGGCAAGGCACCATTAGTCTTACCTTTTCTTACCATAAGCCTATCCCAAGTTTTTACCATACAACTTTTACTTGTTGTTTTCCAAGAGTTACTTTTATAGTTAACTTTGGTCAAAGTTAAAGAAGGTTACTAGAGTAGTAAATTTAGTCTCAAGCTAGCCAAGCAAAATTAGCACCCCTCATGATTTGTACTAGTGCTAAATACTAAAACTTGACTACTCTAGATGGGAACATGTGACTTTGAAATGAATTTGAAACCTTGGAATGATGAGTCATTCCATTGAATGAATTTTGAAGGTGAATGTGACCAAGAGAAGATGGTGATTTTTGATAAAACTGATATTGGTTTGAATGCGATACCTTTCCAATATTGAGTACCCCCACAATACCTGATTATGGTAGGGCTTAACTGGAAATTTATGCATCTTAGTATGGGTTCCCTCTGAACACACATCATAGGGGTTATGCCGAGGCTGCCTCCGTTGTTGAGAAATGATGTGAATTGAGGTGAATTGTACGGCCAAGCCCTATGCAGTTCCCAGGTTGACAGTTGGTGTTCACTGGGAGGCCAAGCTCATGGGGAGAGGTGCTCATACTAGTATTTGTAAGTGAAAGGTTATGGTTGATGATCCGCGTACTGTGTTACGATGATTCGGGGTAATCCCGACGGATGAAATCAAATGTTGTGGCACAAGTGTGCAACCTCTGCAGAGTGTAAATCTATTCGAATAGCCGCGTCCATGGTTACGGATGGTTGGAAAGGCCATACAGTTTCCGGTGTCCGATTCTTGAAAATGATGGTGAAATGAATGGTGAATTTGTGACTTGACTTTGAATCACAACAATGTTGTGGGAATGACACTAATGTTCCCACTTGAGTTAGTTAGCACATGAATAAGTCTTTTCTCAAATACTTGTGAACTAAAATTGGCTTTATGCAAATAAACTAGAGCTTAGCACCCTTACTAGAATTGTCTAGCACTTACACTAGTATTAGTTTGCGAGTACTTGAAGTACTCACGGCTTTGTCCCTGGCTATTCAAATGGCCAGAGTATGAAGATGAACAAGGAGTTGACCAGCGGGATGCCTACGACAACTAGGAGTCTTCCAACATCAAGCGTTGTCCTGTGGACTAGAGAGTCCTTTTATCTTACGCTTCCGTTATGAACTTGTGTTTGTTCGTTGATCAATAGATCAACTATTCGTGTAATATGGATCAGGTGATTCCAATTGTAAGACAATATGGTTTGTAATGAATGATGACTGTGATACTTAACTATTATGCCTCGCAACAACAATATTCCTGGGATTGCGATGTATGACATAATAGGCATTCGGAGTTAAAAATCCGGGTGTTGACATCTTTGCAATATATAGCTCATGGGAAAATAGCCTTAAAAACTATTGTGGTGAAGAATATGTAGCTATGTATCTTATTTCTTATAAGTTGCTTGTTGAGCGGTAACCATGTTTCTGGGGACGCCATCAACTATTACACCTTTGTTGAATATCATGTGAGTTGCTATGCATGTTCGTATTGTCTGAAGTAAGGGTGATTTATCATGATCAAATGGTTTGAGTATGCATATTGTTAGAGAAGAACATTGGGCCGCTAACTAAAACCATGAATCATGGTGGAAGTTTCAGTTTGGACAATCAATCCTCAATCTCTTATGAGAATTTTATCTGTTGTTGAATGCTTATGCATTAAAGAGGAGTCCATTATCTGTTGTCTATGTTGTCCCGATGACAAGGTATTAACTTGTCAATGACTACGACTTGTAGACTAGGGTATCGTTGGATGTAGAGGGCAAGTAGATCTCGAAGGTTTCAGCCGAAAAGTACTCGACGATGTAAAAACTAGGGTTTGTGAAACAATGGTTTGATCCTTTCTTTGTCCCTCGACTCCCCCTTATATAGGAGGCGGAGCCGAGGGATTCGTGATACACAATTTTACAGAGTCCGGGAGGGTTTCTAATTCGTCCCGCAAGATTACAAATAATGCTTCCTATTACAACTCTAGCTTTCCTTAATAGTATCTTGGGCTTCCGAATATTCTTATCCTTCGGGTCGTGGGCCTTTAATAAACCCCGGGTACCTTCTTCGGCAGGCCCATTGGGGATGCCTATGTCAGTAGCCCCCGAGATTTTGCTTGAATCGCAGAGTCAGGGAAAATCTCCAACTTTATATTTGTTCAATAGCTCTGAACTTTATGACATATCTTTGAATATGAAATTATATATTGCACAGGGATAATGGTAGTTGGGGCTAGTTCATCTGATGGATCAGGTACTAGTTAACTGCTCTAGTGGCAATCCTCAAAAACCTACTTCAAGATCACGTCCCTGGACATGATCCTGGGATACTGGTGTAAACTTCGACAGGTGCCGCTTAAGGTCTTACCATTATGTCGAGTCCCAGTCATATTTTATCGGGTACCTAACGCGTCCGTTAGGATTTTTCTTCGTATCTGTTGATACGTAAAAAAGTAGCAAACCGACGTCAGAGACGGCGCCACGCCGCTCAGAACGGATCTGGGGTCTTACCTTCGCAAAGTTTTGTGGCATTCAGAGATTATTCGCTACTTTGGCGCTCTGAGAATATATTGTCGAGTGCTCTTTCGGCTGCTGGAATAGCACATTTTATTGAGTCAACGGATGACTTATTTTGCCTTCCCGATGGGAGTATATGTAGAGTTATTTGTATAACTCGAAATATACTCACTTCTTCTTTCTTTCTTTTTCCTCTCTCTCTCTTTTTTTATAATTTCATCGGGCACGCGAACAGCGTTCCCGATGGGAGTAGCCCCCGAGGCTACAGCCAAGGACTAGTGCTTGGTTGTAGGCTCAACACTTTAATGCCTCATGTCGCTATATTGTCATCTTTCCTCGAATTTTTATATCTATCGGGTGCGCGAACAGCGCTCCCGATGGGAGTAGCCCCCGAGGCTATGGACAAATGCTTGCGTTTGGTCATAGGCTCTCGCCATTTCTATTTTGTCATACTCGAATTTTTCTTTTTTTCCAAAGTAGCCCCCGAGCCTTTGGTCAAAAACTTGTATTTGATCAAAGGCTCTCAAAATAATCCATAATCTTCTTCTGTCACCTTTTTTATGAAGATGTTGAGTCAAAATTTTCTCTTGTTAAGGTGACATCACTGCTGATGATAGCCACGACCGCTGTTCCTGGAAAACGCGAGAAGTTCTCTCTCACTGTCTTGCGGGCCCAAATTACGCATCGTATTGACACGTCGTGCAAGTGGGGGACACACGTCCTCCGCTTTTCCTGGCGCACGCACTGTAGCGCCCGTTCGTTCCCTTCTCAGTGAATTTGCGATTTTACCCCTTGTCCACGTGTCAACCATCTATCCCACATTTTCTTCATCCAACGGCGCATCGATTCACTGCACCTCTATTTAAGGTCATCGTCTTCCTCCTTAGATACTTTCGCTCGCGCCGCTCCTCTGCTCTCCTCTGCCAAAATTCTCCCTCGCGCCCCACGGTTCTCGAGCTCAACTACACTTCGCACTTTGCTCCGGTGCCATTGTTGATGCCTCCGCGCAAACTCACCGGGCACAACACGCCCGAGTCCAAGATGGCGACCGAAGATCCAGGGAATATGGAGTGGGAGAGATCCAAAATCTCCCCTCAGGACATCAACCTACTAAAGAAACTGGGGATCAGCAAGAAGGAAGGCGTGCTTCGCTTCCCCAGCGAAGAAAGCTACCCAACCCCTCCAATGGAGTATCGGGTCAGTTTCGTCGACCACCTCATCCGTGGTCTTTCCGCCCCCATTCACAATTTCTTACGGGGGTTGCTTTTTATGTACTCGATCGCAAGCTGCATCATCTTACTCCCAACTCCATCCTCCATATCTCAATCTTTATTACGCTTTGCGAAGCTTTCCTTGGAGTCCAGCCTAACTGGGCTCTATGGAAACGCATTTTCCTCTGTCGCCGTAATGGCTCTCCCAATGTTTCCTACAACATTGGCGGCGTTGTCATCTGCGTCCGCCCTGACGTCGAGTACTTTGACGTCAAATTCCCTGACTCAGTACAAGGGTGGCGCAAAAAGTGGTTGTACATTCATGAGGAGAATCATGGCTCCGTTGAAGACAACATCCCTCCTTTTGATGGTACCGAGAAAATCTGTCGCCGTCGTTCCTGGGATGCAGAGGCTACCGACGAAGAAAAAGCGGCGACAGAAGCTTTGATGACACGCATCCACCAACTCCAAAATACCCGAGGACAAGAACTGTCGGGTATCCAAATCACGGCGTATTTCCTTAGGATTAGAGTGCAGCCTCTGCAAGCTCGCAAAAGTCCCCTCTGGAAGTATGCTGGCGACAAAGATGTGGATCGCTTGTCGGTGGATTTGTCGGTCAAGGATTTAGAAAAACTTGTCCGAAAAATCTCCTCCCTCAACAAGAAAGATCTTGTCCCCTCGTCTTGTCGCGTAAAGCCGTATAGCGCCACCAACGCGCTTCCTGAGGTAATTTTTGTGTGAACTATTTTTCTCGAGTGCATATTTTTGTTGACATCCTTTGCATAACTTTTTTTGTCGACATTCTTCTTTTTGTAGAACCATCCAGATATTGTTTCTCTTCCTCCTCTTCCTGAAGGTGGAGAGGTCGAAGAACGGGCCGTTGTCACCGACGACAACCAGGGTACTTCTCGCCCTGAGAGTGAAGCCACGGATTCTCGAAAATCTGCGGTATCCTCTGAAAAGGAAGTTGAGTCCGAGGCTACCGGATCGGCACAGTATCCTCCCCCAGCTGTTTCTCCCAAAAACAAAAGAAAAAGGGAGGAAATTGTCGACTCCGGCCCTTCCAAGACCGGCACACCTCCTGCCGAAGAAGTTGCTCCTACTGAAAAAAGGACAACTTTCGACCCTTACACCGATGCTCTTATCAGTTCGTAAGTTCCTGTCGTTGTTTGTTGTTTGCCATTGATTGTGTCGACTATATTTTCTTACTGTCTTGTTGCCTTTTTGTAGTGATGATGATGATGAAATTCAACCTAGCAACACGACTGCTCGAACGAGTACGTCTCGTACTTTAGTTATTTCGGAAGCTCATCCCGATGGGGATGAAACTTCGCCTCCTCAACAAGATATAGAGCATCCAACTCCCGTTGCAAGCCCCCGAGCCTCTTCACCAAAGAGAGCTAGGGTAGAGCCAGCCAAGGAACCTCTCCCGCTGGCTAGTAGTTCCACAACTCCTTCATTGGATGATGTAAGTTTTTCTCTGTTCTTTTCCTAACATTTCAACATTTGTCGACTCCCCTTTGTTTCTTGCATAGCTTACGTCGAACTTTTCCTTCCTATATTGACTTTTCTTTTTCTTTTGTTTTATCTTCAGCACTGTGATGAAGGAGTTTATTCGCCTCGGTACCCAATTCGTCGGGTACCGTGATCATGCAAATAAACTTGAAGGTACTATTTTTCCTTGCCCTCTCTGTCAGTATTTACTCCTTTATTATTTTGTCGTGTCGTTTACCATTGTTTATTTTTTCCGAAACTCTTGCCGAAGCCAACAAACACGCTGACGCTCTTGCTGTTAAGTTAGAGCAAAGCGAAGCAGCTCTCAAGAAAGATGAAGCTGATGCCGCCACCGTCGAAGACCTTCGAAAAAGGCTTCATGAGGCGGAAACCTCTTTAAGTGAGCATATAACCAAACAATCTGCTCGCGAAGAGGCAATTATCAAGCGCTTGGAGTCGCAGAGCCGTCGCTTTGTCAGTAAGTGCCCAAACTATTTTGATTTCCTTGAACTTGCTTTTCTTTTCTTGCTTATTGATCAATAAAATTTTGTCTTAGCGGGAAAAACGTGTCAAGAATATGAACTTGAAGATCTTGACAATGATCCCCTTCTTGACGCGCTTTCTCTCCTTGAGATTCATGGAGACGAAGCACGCGAAGGCCTTCGTCGAAGCTGGGCGGGACTGTCGCAGCTGTACCCTTACTTCTTCCCGAAGAAATAGGAACCCGCGCCTTTTCTTGCTCTCGCCAAGTGCTTCAATACTCCCGAAAATCTTGGGCTCAAACTTCGCCAAGAAGGTTTGAAGGTTGGCGTTGAAGGCACTATTGCCCTAGTTGCCGACAGCCAACAAAATATCGACTGGACTAGGGTTGGCGATACGCGGGAGATGGAGACCAAGAATTGGCGGTCGCTAATCAAGGCTGCGAAGCCAAACTCAAAGAAGATCCTCGCCTATCTTGGATGCAAGCCAACTCCTTCTCCTAGTTCGTCGAGCCGGAGGTCTAGTAGAGTGCCCTGTCTTTCTTTTTTCTTTAGTCCTTTTGATGCTTGTCGCCAAAGTAGCTATTGTCGACACCGACCTTACTAGCTTGCTAGGCGTCCTCCCTTGTAATGCCTTGTAAATATTCTAAGAATTAATGGAATTCTATTTTGCTTGATGATTGATGTCGAACCTTTTGTTTTCGGTTGATATTTGACAACTATACTTCGACTCGTCCTGGCAATGTTGTTCCCTCCTCATACTACTTGAAGAAAGCACATGTCGACGATGAATTTGTCAAAAATTCCTCGAGTAGGGATTCGACACAAGAAGTAGCAGAACTTCGTCAACAACTCCAGTCTATCAAAAAACAGTCACTTATGGTAATGGAGCAGTCTCGAAAATCTTCCGAGAGGGAAAAAATTGCGCTTCAGCAAGCCTAGGATGCTATAGCTGTAAAACAGGACGGGATTGCTGCAGCTGCCGAGGCTTCTCGACGAGAGAATTTCATGCTTGAGCTAATGCTTGACTCCAGCTTGGATATGGTGGGTACGCTTCGTTCGCTTGACCATGATTATCTGTATTCTCCATGTTTTTCCTTCCTTTCGACTCTTCTGCTGAAAACGAGGTTCTTTTCGGGATACCACGCGCAAGGATCAACATGTTGAAGCTCGATCCAAAAGTGCTTCTCGGGCTTGCCAAAGAACATGGTTCCAACTTTTGGGTGACGCCTCGAACGTACTCGCCGGATCGTCGCGATTTCAAGATCGTGCGACTCAAGTCCGTGAGTTTCTCGACTTACGTACAAGGACATTGTCCTTGGTTTACGGTACCATGTTTCCGCGCAATAAGATGCTCCGAGACCCTTCCCGCTTTGATGGAGAAATTTCGGGATGCTCCTCGAATCCATGGATTTGTTCGGGCCCAACTATACGCCTGGCGCCAGGTTTGCTATGATGATGATCAAAATCTGCTATCCCAAGTTTGACATGAGTCAAATTGTTACCAAGTGCTTGGCCAAGATGGCGAAAAGGAAAAGGGATGTTGGCAAAATTGATGATCATGTGACCCCTATAGCAGAAGATATGATGGATGAACTTCTTCGGATGGACGCTGAATTCTTCGTGAAGGGCAGCTATGCTGAACACAGTACTCGTACTGTAAATACTGAACGGATGACCATAGATAATATACTAGGCCGCAATTGACTTTCTTTTTCTTTTAGCTCATTGAAGTTTCTCAGGAATTGCATCTTGTATGTTGTAAACATATTCTATATTGTAAAGTCAGTAAGTGTTTCTATTTTTCCTCATCAAGCCCCTGATACGTCTCCGACGTATCGATAATTTCTTATGTTCCATGCCACATTATTGATGTTATCTACATGTTTTATGCACACTTTATGTCATATTCGTGCATTTTCTGGAACTAACCTATTAACAAGATGCCGAAGAGCCAGTTCCTGTTTTCTGCTGTTTTTGGTTCCAGAAATCCTAGTAAAGAAATATTCTCGGAATTGGACGAAATCAAGACCCAGGTCCCTATTTTCCCGGAGCCTTCCAGAACACCCGAGAGCCGCCAGAGGGAAGCCCTGGGGGCCCCACACCACACCCTGGCGCGGCCAGAGGGGGGGCCGCGCCGCCCTATGGTGTGGGCCCCCCAGGCCCCTCCGAGGCTGCCCTTCCGCCTATTTAAAGCCTCCGTCGCGAAAACCCTATTACGAAGAACGAAACCTACGTAAACCTTCCGCAGGCCGCCGCCATCGCGAAGCCAAGATCCGGGGGACGGGAGTCTGCGTTCAGGCACGCTGCGGAGCGGGGAAGTGCCCCGGAAGGCTTCTCCATCGACACCGCTGCCATCTCCACCGCCATCTTCATCACCGCTGCTGCTCCCATGAGGAGGGAGTAGTTCTCCATCGAGGCTCGGGGCTGTACCGGTAGCTATGTGGTTCATCTCTCTCCTATGTGCTTCAATACAATAATCTCATGAGCTGCCTTACATGATTGAGATTCATATGATGATGCTTGTAATCTAGATGTCATTGTGCTAGTCAAGTGAGTTTTACTTATGTGATCTCCGGAGACTCCTTGTCCCACGTGTGTAAAGGTGACGGTGTGTGCACCGTGTGGGTCTCTTAGGCTATATTTCACGGAATACTTACTCACTTGTTATGAATGGCATAGTGAAGTGCTTATTTATATCTCTTTATGATTGCAATGTGTTTTGTATCACAATTTATCTATGTGCTACTCTAGTGATGTTATTAAAGTAGTTTTATTCCTCCTGCACGGTGTAATGGTGACGAGTGTGTGCATCTCGTGTTAGTACTTGGAATATGCTATGATCATGATCTCTTGTAGATTGTGGAGTTAATTATCATTATGATAGTATTGATGTGATCTATTCCTCCTACATAGCGTGAAGGTGACGAGTGTGCATGCTGTGTTAGTACTTGGTTTAGTCGTGTTGATCTTTCTTGCACTCTAAGGTTATTTAAATATGAACATTGAATTGTGGAGCTTGTTAACTCCGGCATTGAGGGTTCGTGTAATCCTACGCAATGTGTTCATCATCCAACAAAAGAGTGTAGAGTATGCATTTATCTATTCTGTTATGTGATCAATGTTGAGAGTGTCCACTAGTGAAAGTCTAATCCCTAGGCCTTGTTCCTAAATACTGCTATCGCTTGCTTGTTTCATTGTTTTATCTGCGTTACTACTTGCTGCGTTACTACGCTTGTTTACTATCCTGAGCAAAGCACTTTTACGGCATCGTTGCTACTGCTCATACTTATTCATACCACCTGTATTTCACTATCTCTTCGCCGAACTAGTGCACCTATTAGGTGTGTTGGGGACACAAGAGACTTCTTGCTTTGTGGTTGCAGGGTTGCATGAGAGGGATATCTTTGACCTCTTCCTCCTGAGTTCGATAAACCTTGGGTGATCCACTTAAGGGAAACTTGCTGCTGTTCTACAAACCTCTGCTCTTGGAGGCCCAACAACGTCTACAAGAATAGAAGCTCCCGTAGACATCAAGCACTTTTACGGCGCCGTTGTCGGGGAGGAAAGGTAAAAAGGCACTCATACTCCGGTTCCGAGTAACGAGTACTTTTCAGGCGCCATTGTGTTTGTGCTCGAAGCTATTTCCTTTAGATCCTGCAATTGCATCTTTTTGTTTCTTGTTTACACTAGTTTGGCATAATGGACAACAATGAGCTTCTTATTCTATTTCCTGATTTAAAACATGGATTGTTTGATGCGGAAATTAAAAAACCTATGGAATCTTATTTGCATGCTTTGGTAGTAATATTAGTATGAACGCTTTGAACACCATTGTTGCTAATGATATGGAAAATTCTAAGCTTGGGGAAGCTGGCTTTGATGAGCATGATATTTTTAGTCCCCCAAGCATTGAGGAGAAAATTTACTTTGATGATACTTTGCCTCCTATTTATGATGATTATAATGATAGTGGTCTTTTGGTGCCACCTACTATGGAGACTAAATTTTATTGTGATTATACTATGCCTCCTACACTTGATGAGAATAATAATGATAGCTACTTTGTTGAATTTGCTCCCACTACAACTAATAAAATTGATTATGCTTATGTTGGGAGTAGTAATAATTTTATGCATGAGACTCATGATAAGAATGCTTTATGTGATAGTTATATTGTTGAGTTTGCTCATGTTGCTACTGAAAGTTATTATGAGAGAGGAAAATATGGTTGTAGAAATTTTCATGTTACTAAAATGCCTCTCTATGTGCTGAAATTTTGAAGCTACACTTGTTTTATCTTCCTATGCTTGTCACTTTGCTCTTCATGAACTTGTTTATTTACAAGACTCCTATGCATAGGAAGCATGTTAGACTTAAATTTGTTTTGAATTTGCCTCTTGATGCTCTCTTTTGCTTCAACTACTATTTCTTGCGAGTGCATCATTAAAACTGCTTGAGCCCATCTTAATGGCTATAAAGAAAGAACTTCTTGGGAGATAACCCATGTGTTATTTTGCTACAGTACTTTGTTTTATATTTGTGTCTTGGAAGTTGTTTACTACTGTAGCAACCTCTCCTTATCTTAGTTTTGTGTTTTGTTGTGCCAAGTAAAGTCGTTGATAGAAAGGTTGATACTAGATTTGGATTACTGCGCAGTTCCAGATTTCTTCGCTGTCACGAATCTGGGTCTACCTCCCTGTAGGTAGCTCAGAAAATTAAGCCAATTTACGTGCATGATCCTCAGATATGTACGCAACTTTCATTCAATTTGGACATTTTCATTTGAGCAAGTCTGGTGCCCTAATAAAATCCATCTTTACGGACTGTTCTGTTTTGACAGATTCTGCCTTTTATTTCGCATTGCCTCTTTTGCTATGTTGGATGAATTTCTTTGATCCATTAATGTCCAGTAGCTTTATGCAATGTCCAGAAGTGTTAAGAATGATTGTGTCACCTCTGAACATGTTAATTTTTATTGTGCACTAACCCTCTAATGAGTTGTTTCGAGTTTGGTGTGGAGGAAGTTTTCAAGGGTCAAGAGAGGAGGATGATATACTATGATCAAGAAGAGTGAAAGCTCTAAGCTTGGGGATGCCCCGGTGGTTCACCCCTGCATATTTCAAGAAGACTCAAGCATCTAAGCTTGGGGATGCCCAAGGCATCCCCTTCTTCATCGACAAATTATCAGGTTCCTTCTCTTGAAACTATATTTTTATTCGGTCACATCTTATGCACTTTGCTTGGAGCGTCGGTTTGTTTTTGTTTTTTGTTTTGTTTGAATAAAATGGATCCTAGCATTCACTTTATGGGAGAGAGACACGCTCCTGCTGTAGCATATGGACAAGTATGTCCTTAGGCTCTACTCATAGTATTCATGGCGAAGTTTCATCTTCGTTAAATTGTTATATGGTTGGAATTGGAAAATGCTACATGTAGTAACTCTAAAATGTCTTGGATAATTTGATACTTGGCAATTGTTGTGCTCATGTTTAAGCTCTTGCATCATATACTTTGCACCCATTAATGAAGAAATACTTAGAGCTTGCTAATTTGGTTTGCATATTTGGTTTCTCTAGAGTCTAGATAATATCTAGTATTGAGTTTTGAACAACAAGGAAGACGGTGTAGAGTCTTATAATGTTTACAATATGTCTTTTATGTGAGTTTTGCTGCACGTTCATCCTTGTGTTTGTTTCAAATAACCTTGCTAGCCTAAACCTTGTATCGAGAGGGAATACTTCTCATGCATCCAAAATACTTGAGCCAACCACTATGCCATTTGTGTCCACCATACCTACCTACTACATGGTATTTATCCGCCATTCCAAAGTAAATTGCTTGAGTGCTACCTTTAAAATTCCATCATTCACCTTTGCAATATATAGCTCATGGGACAAATAGCTTAAAAACTATTGTGGTATTGAATATGTACTTATGCACTTTATCTCTTATTAAGTTGCTTGTTGTGCGATAACCATGCTTCGGGGACGCCATCAACTATTCTTTGTTGAATATCATGTGAGTTGCTATGCATGTCCGTCTTGTGCTGAAGTAAGAGAGATCTACCACCTTAATGGTTGGAGCATGCATATTGTTAGAGAAGAACATTGGGCCGCTAACTAAAGCCATGAATCATGGTGGAAGTTTCGAGTTTTGGACATATATCCTCAATCTCATATGAGAATAATAATTGTTGCCACATGCTTATGCATTTAAGAGGAGTCCATTATACGGTTGTCCATGTTGTCCCGGTATGGATGTCTAAGTTGAGAATAATCAAAAGCGAGAAATCCAAAATGCGAGCTTTCTCCTTAGACCTTTGTACGAGGCGGCATGGAGGTACCCCATTGTGACACTTGGTTAAAACATGTGCATTGCAAAGATCCGGTAGTCCAAGCTAATTAGGACAAGGTGCGGGCACTATTAGTATACTATGCATGAGGCTTGCAACTTGTAAGATATAATTTACATAACTCATATGCTTTATTACTACCGTTGACAAAATTGTTTCATGTTTTCAAAATAAAAGCTCTAGCACAAATATAGCAATCGATGCTTTCCTCTTTGAAGGACCATTCTCTTTACTTTTATGTTGAGTCGGTTCACCTATCTCTCTCCACCTCAAGAAGCAAACACTTGTGTGAAGCTTGTGCATTGATTCCTACATACTTGCATATTGTACTTGTTATATTACTCTATGTTGACAATTATCCATGAGATATACATGTTACAAGTTGAAAGCAACCGCTGAAACTTAATCTTCCTTTGTGTTGCTTCAATACCTTTACTTTGAATTATTGCTTTATGAGTTAACTCTTATGCAAGACTTATTGATGCTTGTCTTTAAGTACTATTCATGAAAAGTCTTTGCTTTATGATTCGGTTGTTTACTCATGTCATTACCATGGTTTTGATCGCTGCGTTCATTACATATGTTTACAAATAGTATGATCAAGGGTATGATGGCATGTCACTTCAGAAATTATCTTTGTTATCGTTTTACTGCTGGGACGAGCGAAACTAAGCTTGGGGATGCTTGATACGTCTCGACGTATCGATAATTTCTTATGTTCCATGCCACATTATTGATGTTATCTACATGTTTTATGCACACTTTATGTCATATTCGTGCATTTTACGGAACTAACCTATTAACAAGATGCCGAAGAGTCGGTTCTGTTTTTCTGCTTGTTTTTGGTTCCGAAATCCTAGTAAAGAAATATTCTCGGAATTGGACGAAATCAAGACCCGAGGTCCCTATTTTCCTGGAGCCTTCAGAACACCTGAGAAGCCGCCGGAGGGAAGCCACGGGGGCCCCACACCACACCCTGGCGCGCGGCCGAGAGGGGCCGCGCCGCCCTATGGTGTGGGCCCCCGAGCCCCCTCCGAGGCTGCCCTTCGCCTATTTAAAGCCTCCGTCGCGAAAACCCTATTACGAAGAACCAAAACCCACAGAAACCTTCCGAGGCCGCCGCCATCGCGAAGCCAAGATGCGGGGGACAGGAGTCTCTGTTCCGGCACCCTGCCGGAGCGGGGAAGTGCCCCGGAAGGCTTCTCCATCGACACCGCTGCCATCTCCACCGCCATCTTCATCACCGCTGCTGCTCCCATGAGGAGGGAGTAGTTCTCCATCGAGGCTCGGGGCTGTACAGGTAGCTATGTGGTTCATCTCTCTCCTATGTGCTTCAATACAATAATCTCATGAGCTGCCTTACATGATTGAGATTCATATGATGATGCTTGTAATCTAGATGTCATTGTGCTAGTCAAGTGAGTTTTACTTATGTGATCTCCGGAGACTCCTTGTCCCACGTGTGTAAAGGTGACGAGTGTGTGCACCGTGTGGGTCTCTTAGGCTATATTTCACGAGAATACTTACTCACTGTTATGAATGGCGTAGTGAAGTGCTTATTTATATCTCTTTATGATTGCAATGTGTTTTGTATCACAATTTATCTATGTGCTACTCTAGCAATGTTATTAAAGTAGTTTATTCCTCCTGCACGGTGTAATGGTGACAGTGTGTGCATCCGTGTTAGTACTTGGCATATGCTATGATCATGATCTCTTGTAGATTGTGGAGTTAATTATTGCTATGATAGTATTGATGTGATCTATTCCTCCTACATAGCGTGAAGGTGACAGTGTGCATGTTGTGTTAGTACTTGGTTTAGTCGTGTTGATCTTTCTTGCACTCTAAGGTTATTTAAATATGAACATTGAATTGTGGAGCTTGTTAACTCCGGCATTGAGGGTTCGTGTAATCCTACGCAATGTGTTCATCATCCAACAAAAGAGTGTAGAGTATGCATTTATCTATTACTGTTATGTGATCAATGTTGAGAGTGTCCACTAGTGAAAGTCTAATCCCTAGGCCTTGTTCCTAAATATTGCTATCGCTGCTTGTTTCTTGTTCTTTACGTTACTACTGCTGCGTTACTACTGCTTGTTTACTATCCTGGGCAAAGCACTTTTCTGGCACCGTTGCTACTGCTCATACTTATTCATACCACCTGTATTTCACTATCTCTTCGCCGAACTAGTGCACCTATTAGGTGTGTTGGGGACACAAGAGACTTCTTGCTTTGTGGTTGCGAGGTTGCATGAGAGGGATATCTTTGACCTCTTCCTCCCTGAGTTCGATAAACCTTGGGTGATCCACTTAAGGGAAACTTGCTGCTGTTCTACAAACCTCTGCTCTTGGAGGCCCAACACTGTCTACAAGAATAGAAGCTCCCGTAGACATCAGCCCCCGAGTGTTTCGGTGGTAAATTTCTTTGTTGTGTATGCGAGGTTTTAAACCAAGGCAACTAAATTATATTGAATATGCTATATTTGCGGGTACGAGCCCCCGGGCCTTGTTGTTGATCGCTATTTTGTATCTTCGTTTATTTTGCGAGGTGTTTTTTGCACCAAGGCGAAATATTTTCAGAAATATATATTGTAAATCTTGGGCACAAGCCCCCGAGCCTGTCGAAGAAGAAGATATATATCTCTACTATCTTTATTATATTGTAGCACCGCGAGCCCGCCTCATTAAAAACCTTCTCCGGCCCCACTCGGTACCCCGAAAAAGGAAAAGAGTGCGTCTGAAAACTCGCGGGCGTTTCAGTACATTGTATTTTTACAAGGAGGACTGTATTTTGACACTAAGCGTAAAAACGCCTTAGCTGTGCCACGTTCCATGGGTTTTTCTCGGGAACCCCTGTCTTCTTATCCTTGATCTTGTATGCTCCTCCTTCGATGACTTCCGTGACGATGTAAGGGCCAAGCCATGGTGACTCGAGTTTTTCAGGTGCTCGGTTGATTGAGTCGTAGAACTAGATCTCCAGCACTGAAAGGACCTTGGTCGCAAGCGTCGAAGCTATGATAGTTTTTCAAGTCTTGCTTGATACTTGGTGACCCGTGATAGTTACTTCATCTTTGGCTTCATCCAATGCATCGACATCGTCTTCCAATGCCTTTCTAGAAGCTTCTTCATCATACTCAGTAACTCTTGGGGAATCATGCTCTATCTCTAGTGTAGCAATACTGCCTCGGCTCCATGGACAAGAAAAAACGGAGTTTCCTGACAGTAGCACGTATTTGGTGTTGTTCGAATACTCACAATACACTCGGCGAGCTCCTACAGGCCAGGTGTGTCGAGCTTTTTCCAATGGTCCTAACAAGCGCTTCTTGATACGGTTGCAGATGATTCCATTGGCTTTTTCGACTTGGCATTTGATTTGTGGATGCGCAAGCGGCAGCGAGGTGCAATTTGATGCCTACCTGCACGAGTATGCCTTGAATTCCTTGGATGTAAGGTTGCCGCCATTGTCGTCGCGACAATGTTCGTGAGGTACGCCAAATCGAAAGACAATGCTTTTCACGAACTTTATTGCGAGATCTTTTGCATCACGGTGAATTTATCGGCTTGGCTTCTATCCACTTGGTAAGTTTGTCGAGCCAGCGATGAGCCTATACTCGTATCCTCTGGCGAGGCTTTATGTAACTTCCCACCATATCGAGGCCCCATTGAGCAAAGGGCCGGGACAATGGTATTGGCGTCAACTCTCTGCTGCACGGAGAATGAGGTTTCGCGGCAAATCTCGCCGTACGTGTCACAAGTTCGTACTATCTCCCTTTGCATCCTCGATTATTGTCAACCGGTAAGAAATCCAGCTCGGAAAAACCTTGGCGGCAATAGCTCGGCCGCCAGTGATGACCACATTTTCCCTCGTGTACATCCTTCAAGATTATCCTTCGCTTCTTCGGGTGTGACGCCACGTAACACACCCAAAGTCTTCGCGTTTGTACAACTCCCCTTTGATCACTTTAAAGGCTTTGGACCGTCTCCCAATAACTCACCTTGGCTTCAAGTCTGGATCGTCGGGTATTGTTTTCCTTAGGATGTATGATATGTACGCTTGCATCCATGGTATTTGCACCATCAATACTAGATCCTGTTCCTCTTCTTCTTCTAGTGTTTCTTTTGCGGCCCCAGAAGGATTTCTCTTCCTTGTACTTCTTTTTGATTTCTTCGGCGTTGTTGATCTCTGCGTTATTTCCTCCCAGGTAACACGCAGTGGAATTACGAGCACGCTACGACCCGATATTTGCGAGAACATCGGCTTCATCGTTGCTTAGTACGCGATATGATTTACCTCGCATCCATCAAATAATTTCTCGAGCTCGTTGTACACTTCTTTGTATGCCACCATGCCTATCATTGGCCAGCGTCACATTGGTTCATGACTTGTTTGAGCCACCAATTGTGAGTCGCCAAAGATTTTTAGTCGAGTTGTGCCACAAGCTTTACGCCATCTTCATCCCGGTGTATAAGAGCGCGTGATTACTGCCTCGTTGTTAGACGCATTTGGGAGCGTCATCCGTAAAACATACTTTAATTTGTCGCCTCGGGTGATATATGAGTATCACGCTGCTCCCGAGCTCCCTCTAACCTCTTGGACCCGTCAAGAGATTCATAGTCCAGGTTCTCGATAAATCACGGGGTCCTGTATTCTTGCGACTCCATCCACTCTGCGATGAAATGCGGCGAGAATTTCGCGACTTTATTGCTTTTCTTTTTCCATACGTGATGTCCGAGGGGAAAGTTCTATTCCCCAAGGGAGACACGACCTGTAGCTTCTGGATTGTTTAGTATATTGGATAAAGAAGCGCCAGTTGACCACTATTATCGGATGCGCTGAAAAATAGTGCCGCAATTTTCTTGCGTGTTGTAAACACTCCATATGCTAGTTTACAGTACTAGGGTACTGCCATGTTTTGATGGTGATAAAACTTCACTTGATGAAATATACTGCACCTCTCGCACTCCATGAAGTTTTCCTTCTTCTTCTCTTTCGGCAACGAGTGCCGTGCTTGACCACTTGCAGGGTGTAGCCGCAATGTATAACAGAGAGGTTCCTTCTCCTTAGGCGCCACCAAGATTGGTGGTGTTGAGATTGTGCGTTTAAGATCCTCGAAGGCTCTATCGCCTCTTCATTCCACTGGAACTTCTCTCCTTGTTTGATTAAGGCGTAAAAGCAGTCACGCCTTTCTCCCCAACCCAGCGCGAATACCCGCTTAAGGCTGCGACTGCGGTTAGCTGCTGTATTCTTTCCAACTTCGTTGGCTTCCTCATCGTTACGGTAGCTTGGATTTTTTCGGATTTGCTTCAATCCCTCTTCTTGAAACTAAGAACCAGAAGTTCTCCTGGAGGCCTTGAAAGAACACTTCGTCGGATTCGGCTGAGACAAAATTTGTCGAGGTTGTCGAAGGTTTCCTTCAGAGTCCTCGATTAACGATTCCCTTTTTTGATGTTATGACGACATCGTCAATGTATACTTGTACGTTTTTCCCAATGCTGTGTTGCTAAGCATGCAGATCGTCGCTGATATGTTGCTCCCGCGTTTTTCAAACCAAAGGGCATTTTTCTAGTAACAAAACACGCGTCAAGGTGTAATGAGACGCTGTTTTGACCTCGTCCTCTTCTTTCAATCTGATATGGTTGTAACCGAGCATGCATCCAGAGAGGAAGAGACGTTCACATCTGCCGTGGAGTTGATAATTTGATCGATCCTTGGGAGGGAAAGTGATCCTTTGGACAGTGTTTGTTGAGACACGTAAAGTCGACACACATGCGAAGGACTTTAGTGTTTTCTTCAGGACCACGACCTTGGGTTTGCTACCCATGTGGCCTTCGTGCAGCTCTTAATGAAACCAACTTCTCTTGGTCGAGTCAATTTCGCACAACGCATAGCTTTGCGGTTTGGTTCGAAAACGCCTCCAAGGTTGCTTGATTGGTCCGCTATTGGATCCAAGTTTAGGTGGTGCTCGGCAAGTTCCACAGGTACTCCCGGCATGTCACCGTGGACAGCGTGCGAAGATTTTCAGTGCTCGCGGAGGACTGGCAGCGCGCTTTCCTGCCTCAATGTCTGTCACCGGATGCCGTGGTCGTCGACCTCGTCTGGGTGAATGCACCTCCTTAGAATCTTCTTGTCGTGTTAAAGGTTGGTTCTCGCGAGGGAACCTTCTACATACGGCAACACGTCATAATCAGCTGTAAGCCTTGGCCATATACTCTGCTTGCATCCCAAGAGTTTCGACAATCGATGAAAATCCTTGCTCTGCATTTATCGGCTAACGTGAAACTTCCTTTGACTATGATTGGTCCCTTGGGGTCTGTGTAACCACTCATAGCAGATACGTGTAATGTGGTACCTCCATAAACCTAGCATATCTGGTCGTCCCAACAAGGCGTGATATTGCGGCAGGAAATCCACAACTTGAATTCCAGCCTTTCTATCTGTAGGTTTTCTCGAGTCCCAAGGCCCAACGCATGAGAGATTGATCCATTCCCAACGGATAACTCAGCTTCACGTGGTGCAATTTCATGGAAAGCGTGTTCGGTTGGTTTTAGATTTCTGACGAGATATGCATCTTCCTTAGTGTATCTGCATACATAAGGTTTAGGCTGCGCCTCCATCTATGGAAAACTCGGGGACTCACAGTCGAATCCTGCGATCACGCTGGCGAAGAAGTGGATGACTGCCCACGGTCGAGGGAACTGTGCCGCGGGTGATCCCGCAGTGCCAGGCCAATGTCCGCGTCGACCAATTTAGGTACTCTACCGTTGGTGGAGCATCTTCTCTATGCCACAGAACACTTGTCCGAAATTACCTTGAGCCCTATTAGATGGCACAGCTTTCTGAATCATCGAGGACCGCACCATTGGAGTTAGGATCAACGTATGGAGGTGGTTGTGGTGCCTGCGCTGTTGCGAGGATGGTGTCGATTTTAGTCGCGCGTGATCGCGGGAGGAGGTGGTAAGTGGATCTCACTCACAGGCCTGCAGGGGTTTCTATTTGTTGCTCAGGCATTAGCTATCCTGCACGACCCTCAACATTGCTTGAAAATTGCGGCCATTGTCCGTGATGTCACGAGCCGCCTTTTCCCATTGTTGTCGAGATAAAAATGCATACAGCATGGCCCGTTCATCATATCTTCGGGAGTTACAAAAGGTCTTTGAAACCTTGACCCGCTATTTTGCATGTTATTCCGAAGTCATCTCCTCTATTATCAGCAGTGATCTGTGCATTGACTCCTTTGATAATCATCTCTATTGTTTCCTCCATTGTTTCCTCGAAACCCGGAATGATATTTGGCCGGGGGCATGTGTAACTCTAAAAGTGCCGAGGAAATCGTCGTCTATTTTGAAAATTTCGACCTGCGGTCCTCCTGCAGTGACCTGTGTCGTTTATTATGTACAAGGCATCTTCGCCATCTGCCCATCTGTTTGCTATTTCCATTAATGTTGATATTGTCCTTGGGTTGGTTCTTCCCAAGTCCTCCACAAAATCTCCTCATGTCGAACTCCTGCTGCTAGCGCATCTATTCGCTCTCTACGTGGATATGTTTTCACGCTCCGAGTTTTTGATGATGTTCCACCTGTTGAATGTACTTCTCATTGACTCATCATGCTTTTGTCGACATGATCTCAGCTCCTCTAGTGTTGCGCAGCTTTTGCGGTTGATCGGAAGTTCTTGACAAACACGTCCTTCAAAGCTGTCCCCAGTTGTCGATGGAGCCTAGGGGAAGCTTCTTTATCCACGATCTTGCGGCTCCGCTCGAGTGTATTTGAATGCTCCGCATGCCATTGTTGCTCCGGTTCCACCTATCAATTTTACCGCTCTCGAGGTAGTGCGACTAGCCAATCCTCGGGATCTTATAGGCCATCAAATTTCTTGAAAGCTATCGCGGTGGCTTGAATCACCGATGGGACTCGAGTTTTCGGACTCGTCGCGTAAAACACGGAGTCGCACACATATCTTCTTCGGCAAGTTCACGGTGACTGCCGATGTTCTCTTCTATCTTGTCGCGCTCTATCTACCCTAGCTGAGTCGATGTATCTCGACTCACTTTCTCTTGGTGGATCTTGCCCTGCGTAGTAGGTCTCGGGCTATTTTGTCTCTACGGTTCCTTCGGGAGGTGTGGCTGCGGCGCGCTCGCTCCCTGTGGCTCCACCCTGCCATGGCCATGTTATACAACGCTTCTCTTGGATCCCCGAAGTGGCACGACGCTGAGATGAAAGCTTGCGTTGCCATGTATCTCGCTTGCGGTGTTTTTGGAATAATATTCCACCTCGATGTGCCGATTGACATAAAAGACATATTAGAGGTTTGAATTAAAGTCTCTTTCGACTTGGTATATTTTGGTAGCGAGATCTGCTCTCCTTGAGCTTCATGCGCGCTATCTCCCGAAGTTCCCGATTGTCGACTTAACTCCGCTCTTCGCTCTGCTTGATCGGAAGCTGCCTCCTTCCACCGTTCGAGAGCGGTTCTGTCTGTTTTCCAATTCTCTTCCAGCTCGAGCGAGCCTATGTTGGTGAGGCTCTGCGGTTCTTCGGTCGTAGCGATTGGTCGCCATTGCGTTCACGAACCATCCATAGCTCTTGCGGCTCTATCCCATCTTTGCTTGTGGGAGTTGAACCCTAATATGTGGTGTGAGCTCAACATATTTATTGCCCAAACCTCGCCTTAGGTGGAGGGATCGACATATGGATTTCCCAAATTCGTCGAAAGCCTGCGAGTGTCTCCTCTGATCGGGACTTGCTTCCCAATGGCGTAAATCTGATGGTATTTTGGATTCTGAACCTTGCTGGGTTTGGTGACACCATCATGAGAGATTGGTGAAGACCACTTGATAGCGGTAGTGGATCGTCCGATGAAGTTGAAGCCGTCGATGCTACTCGAGTCATCGCTTATATCGGAGTCCAGGATGACTCGAAGGACATGTCCGAAGATCTTGGCGAGTTTCTCGCTTGCTGCGGGTGTTGATGAAGTGTGGCGATGAAGTTTCCTCGTCGCTTTGACTTGGTTGACGATGTTGAACTCGTGAGATCGAAATCGACCGCCGGTAATCCCGACGAGGATCGGAATTTCGATGCGATGCGCTCCTTCTTTCTCGACGCGGAAGTGAAACTTTCCGACGTCATCTCGCCTGGGCTCCTCCCGGATGCGCATATGCATCCAAGCGGGAGGCGGGTGAGGAACAAAATCAATGAGGACCGGTTTGCGATCCGTTTACCTCTCGTCCATGATGTGCTTTGCCTACCGACGAAGTCGCGATCTTGAACGTGCCATCGGAATCAGCTCCCTTGTCGCCTCTAGATCCACAGGGCACGGCGCCAATTGACAAGGTATTAACTTGTCAATGCCTACGAGTTGTAGACTAAGGTTTCGTTGGATGTAGAGGGCAAGTAGATCTCGAAGGTTTCAGCGAAAAGTGCTCGACGATGCATAAAAACTAGGGTTTGTGAAACAATGATTCGATCCTTTCTGTCCCTCGACCCCCCTTATATAGGAGGGCGGAGAGCGAGGGATTCGTGATACACAAGTTTACGAGTCCGGGAGGTTTTCTAATTCGTCCGCATAGATTACAAATAATGACTTCCTATTACAACTCTAGCTTTTCTTAATAGTATCTTGGGCTTCGAATCTTCTCTATGTCCCGTACGTGGGCCTTTAATAAACCACCAGGTACCTTCTTGGCGGGCCCATTGGGGATGCCTATGTCACCAGTATGGATGTCTAAGTTGAGAATAATCAAAAAGAGAAATCAAATGCGATATTTCTCCTTTAGCCCTGCGCACAAGGCGACATAAAGGTACCCTTTGTGACACTTGGTTGAAACATATGTTATGCAATGATAATCCATGTAAATCCAAGCTAATTAGGACAAGGTGCGAGCACTATTGGTAATCTATGCATGAGGCTTGCAACATAGGATATCTTATACATAACACATATGATTTATTACTACTGTTGACAAAATTGTTTCTATGTTTTCAAAATGAAAAGCTCTAGCACAAAAATAGTAATCCATGCTTCCCTACTATGAAGGGCCTATCTTCTACTTTATTGTTGAGGTCGGGTTTACCTATTCTTTCTATCTTAGAAGCAAACACTTGTATTAGCTGTGTGCATTGATTCTTACATGTTTACCTATTGCACTTGTTATATTACTTTGTGTTGACAATTATCCAAGAGATAACCATGTTGAAGTTGAAAGCAAACGCTGAAACTTATATCTTCCTTTGTGTTGCTTCAAAGCTTTCTACTAAGAATTTATTGCTTTATGAGTTAACTCTTATGCAAGTCTTATTGATGCTTGTCTTGAAAGTATTATTCATGAAAAGTCTTTGCTATATGATTCGGTTGTTTACTCATTGTCTTTACCATTGCTTTGAATCGCTGCATTCATCTCATATGCTTTACAATAGTATTGATCAAGATTATGATAGCATGTCACTTCAGAATTATCCTTGTTATCGTTTACCTACTCGAGGTGAGTGGAACTAAGCAGGGATGCTTGATCGTCTCAAACGTATCCATAATTTCTTATGTTCCATGCTGCTTTTATGATGATACTCACATGTTTCACACTTTATGTCGTGTGTGTATTATGCATTTTAGGCACTAACTTTATTGACGAGATGCGAAGAAACCCAGTTCTTTGTTTTTAATTTTGGTTTGAAATCTCTGAAAAGGAAATAGATTGGAGCCGAAATCGCGCAGGAGTCTTGTGCTGCAAAGGCTTCCCGGAAGGCCGGAGGAATCTGGCAGTGAAGGGCCCACACACCCTGCGAGGGCTTCTACCATGCTGTGCGGCCGCGGCAGGGGGCCTGCTTGTATGCTATGGGGTGGGCCCTACGTCGGCCCTCAGAGCTCTGGCCCTTAGCCCTGCTTATGGCCTTCGTCGCGAGAACCCCGGTACCAAGGCCACGTCTGAGAAAGCCCGCGGAAGGCAGCGCCGCCAGTCCCATCTCGGAGGATTCAGGAGATGCCTCCGACACCCTGCTTGGGAGGAATCATCTCGGGAGGACTCTTCATCACCATGATCGCCTCACGGATTGATGTGTGGGTAGTTCACCCTCTGGACTATGGGTCCTTGTGATGGGCTAAAGATAGTTTATCTTCTCACCTCATTGTGCTATCATGCATTGAATCTTGTGGCTGCACATCATGATCAAGATCATATTTTATAATGCTACATGT